>NC_091170.1:19648203-19750703 GCF_040958095.1 Procambarus clarkii
CTTTTTGGTGAACAGGTGAAAGAAATGTTGTCCATTTGTTTCTGCCTCGACCGGGAATCGAACTCGGGGCTCTTAGGACTACGATCCCCGAGCGTTGTCCACTAGGTCGTGTGTGCGTGTGTGTGTGCATGCAGGTGCGTAAACATGTGAACACGTCACTAAACTCTGTAATCCATGTGTGTGGTGGCTCCCTCCACAGGGTCCTGTGCTCAGCTTCCAACATACCAAGGCGGGTGGTGGTACAGGGACTGCAGTAATGTTGGTACCACGGCTCTCCAGAGTAACTTGGCGACACTTTACTGGACGCCAGGTGTCAGAGGCAGCTACTGGGAGCATCTCCAGCAGATACAAATGATGATACGACCCCAGAATTTCCCAACTTGTCACGAGTAATTGTTGGTAAGATAATGTGGTGGTGAGCTGGGAGTGGTGCATCCCTATTACTGCTTTGCCTATTACTGTCTTGCCTATGAGCGCCTTACCTATTACTGCCTTACCTATTACTGCCACACCTAGTATTGTGTTAACTAATTCTGCCTTACCTATTGGTACGATCTAGAGGATCTCAAAGGTAAAATATCTGTAACATATCTGTTATCATGCATCGCATACTGTAGGAGTATATAATTGCATATAATGTGAACGATTTGCATATGTATATATATTGGTGGGCTCTTAGTGATTACTTCAATCAGTAGTGTGTTAGTAAAGATTTATATTTAACACTTGGTACTTTGGGGGGGAGGAGCGTTGTCTCGGTGCAACCCGTCCTCTTAAAAATAACGTCACTTTTGGCTCGTATGCGCACTATGGCCAAATTTGGACGTAATTTGAAATGAAATCGACTCACAAAAGTGACGTACTGTTCCGTTTTCTATTTAGGCGTCCGGCCCTCCTCGGACAGCTTAGAAGAGGAACTTTCAATTAACGATTTTCATAACGTTTTTAAACTTTATGAGAATTTCCTGCCCACCTAACCTATCAGAGGACCCTTAACTTACTGTTGTTGAAAAAAAAAAAAAAAATTATTTGCAATTTACTTTAATTTTCAAATTACGTCCATATTCGGGCAAACGGCCAAAAGCGACGTTCTTTTTAAGAGGACACGTTGCTCGGTGAGGCAGTCACACCGCTTCAGAGAGCAGTGGCTCGTAACACAGGTGGTGATAACATGTTTTAAGTTAAGTACTATTCCCTTTTGTTTGTATCTTTAGTTGTAATAATATTATGCGTGGAGACACACATTTTTATAGCCATACCTTGATCTAGGATTATATTATAGTTAAGAAAAGACGCATTGGGGAATTTCGTGCCAATTATTCTGAAAATATATATACACAATTTATATATATATAGTTTTTATTTCCTGTAGTAAAGTTGTGTCTACTGGGAGCATCCTGGTGTATTAAATACATGCACAGTAATCTTACCCCCCTAGATATGTTCCTGTGCTGACAGGTACACGAGCCGTGCTGAACTAGATAGATAATAAATTATGGGGGCCTGTGTCCAGAAGTTGTTTCCTACATTATAATTACTGCTTATTACATTATTAGTGGCACATGTCATTAATTATTAATGCCTTCCTAGGTACTAAGTGGTTATATAGTGTTAACAATCAAGGCTTGTGTACCATTTCTCTGTTATTTTGAGCTGCTTGTGGATTTTTTTTTCAACACTTCACGATTTGAGGTAAGTGTCATTCTTGAGCTCAAGGGCCAAGATTTAAGTTGTTCAGTGAAGTGAATTAATAAGTGTTAATACATTTTTAAAGTGATAGAAATGGAACAACAAATAGAAATTTTGCTTGCGGAGCCAAACTTTGAAGGGATTAAGAACCTGACAAAAGTCTGCCTTAATTTATATGGGAGGTAAATTAGATTTAACAGCTAATAACAGAATGTTTAGTGCCCAGTTGGTAAAGCTAATAGTTTCCCACCTGATAGATGAAGGCAGACTTGAGGAAGACGTTCTAGAGGAATTAGCAGAAGGGTGCAATGACCAGTTACCAATAAAACGTCTTGAGTTGGAAGCTCAGATAGAACTAGCTAAAATAGAGGCTCAAAATAAACAGAAACAGTTAGAGCTAGAGGCTCAAAATAAACAGAAACAGTTAAAGCTAGAGGTTGAAAAAAACTGTTAGTGGCTCAGCTTAAGCTACAGGAAGTTATGAGGGAACAATTAGAAATTCAGCATCAAATGACAGCAGACAGTAACAGAGTTGAAGCACCGAGGATTACAGCTGGACAGGGGTAATACTAATAATATTTCAAACAGTGCCAATCCTTAGTCTAGAATTAATAAACATGCAGAGGTACCTAAATTTAATGAAGATCCTCAGATCTTCTTCTCTCATTTTTCGTAAGTTGCAACTAGTATGAATTGGCCTGTAGCTCAGTGGGTTGCAATCATGAAAAGTCAGTTAAGAGGCAAGGCTTAAGAGGTCTTTGCATCACTTCCTGATGCAAACAATTTTGATTTTAATTTTGTTAAAAAGAGCATCCCAAATGCTTATCAATTAAATCCAGATGCACATTGACAAAAATTTCGGATTAAAAAGGGCACATGATCAGCCTATATCTGACTTTACTAGGTTAAAAGTAAATTACTGTGAGAGATGACTTAAATCACTTTCAATTACAGAGTTTGAGACTCTTAAAAACCTACTAAATAATGAAGAGGTATTATCTTGTCTCCCAGATATATATTATATATTATCAACCTATATTTTGGAACAAAAGAATTTTACTGACATTGATGAGCTCTCGAAGCTCGCTGATGAGCATGAGTTACACACAAGGGAGCCTTTTACAGCCCCACATAACAATAATCATAATAATAAATTTAATCAGCATCAGCAAGTTAGAGAACACACAGAAGGGATGCAACACCCCAGTAATGTAATTAATAAGTCTTCAGTGGGTGTGACAGGGTAATCACTGACACTAAATTTTGTACACATTGCAAGAGAAGAGGCCATGTCGTAACATCTTGTTTTCAGAAATATCTTGAGTTAAGACCTACTGGTCTCATATTTAGTAGAGGTGTGCAGAGTAGATATACTAAGCATGTTACCGTAGATCCCAAAAGGATGGACCAGTATCACCATATTTGTATGCTGGAAATATATTTTGTAAAATGGTAAATGGAAGCGTGTTGTAGTTTTAAGGGACATGGGGGGCATCCCAAACATTGATATCTAAGCATACCCTTACTAAGGTAGCAAAAAGAGATTTGGGGGAGTCTGTAGTTCTTCAGAGTGTTACAAGTTATCAAACTATACCTCTGATAGACATAATTTTGAGGTCCAACCTTACTCCAAGCTTATGCACTGTTGGTGTTAGTAATCAGTTACGAATTTCTGGTATAGATGTTATCTTGGGTAATGCTGGGGCCATAAATAATATTGTTTGGAAAGGTTGGTACCATTGTGTTACCAGAATCAGTTATTTTGAGAGGCCAGCCAGATGTAAGGGATGGTGTTATCTACAATACATGTTCTCTATCAAGTACTCTTAGTAAACAGCCTGTTGCAGTGGATAGTGTTATCTTTCATGTCTGTGTTGAGTCTAGTTATGGGAGTAAACAACCTGTTGTAAAGGATGGTGATATCTACCCTACGCGTGCTGATTCTAGTTCTATTATTGTTCCAGTTGTCAGTCTTGTCACTACTGAAGTAATTGTTCAAGATACCAGTACTCCTTCAGAGGAGAAGTGGGATGTGGATGTTCAGGATTCATGTTTGGCAAACCTAGTTGTTGAGAGTAAGTCTGGTACTATGACCCTGCTTATTTGTAACCAAGTGGACGGTTTGGAACAGGAAGTTCATGTACCAGTGTCTTGCCTGCTCACTACAAACGTTGAATCAGGAGTCGAGAGTAAGTCAGTTGTTGCCTCGACTCTGCTTTATCCTAACCAAGTGAATGGTCTGGGAAAGGATGTCGGGTGAAGGGGGGCTTGCCTGCTCGCTCCAGAGTTAGAATAAGTTGTCAAGAGTGAGTCAGTTATAGAGGCCCCACCTCGCCCTAGCATAGTGAATGGAAATGGGAGGAGGCCAAAGTACCTGTTACTTGGCGGCTCATTTCAGATTTCGAGTCCTTGTGTTTGTGTAAGTTAAGTAATCTCCAGATTACGTCATGGGAAGACTATTTGTAAAACTTGTGTAACTATTAATAGTGGTAACATTTTTTCTAGGCCTAAATTGCAGAGTGTTGTGGCCAGTTATTCTTATTCTAAGTGGATTACGTGTTTATCATTGCGCAATTCGAGTCAGTGTTCGTAGGGCTTTATTGCAATGTATTGTTGTTCCACAGGATCCATTCTCCCTTGTAGTAATGGACTGTGTGACATCTTTGCCCAGCACTGATGTTGTGCAGAGATAGTTTACTCCAATAAGTTGTACGCCCAGTTGTCCTGAAACAGATGTGTGGAATTCTAGAGCAGTGTAACACACTGCTCTAGAATGTGCAGAGCGTCAAACACCACACACCGGTCCTGAGTGCTCTGCTAGCATGTGGTGGTGGTGGTGCAAACCACATGACTATGTGCTGCTGCTGCTGCTGCTGCTATGTGGCGGTGTGAGCTATGCTATATCCTTTTGCTGTCATTCAACTCACTAACGTCTCGGTCTTCAAAGAGGTGAGCGCATAAATGCTCGCTCCCACACACACTCACATCCATGTAGGCATGTTGTTATGTGGTGATGCCCCTCTGGAAGCAAGCTAGGGGAGGGGAGGGAGCGAGGGGGAGACTCACCCACCCTGTTTACAAAACCAGTACAGGTCATTCCTATCCATCAGTTGTTGCCGTGACCTCTTACCGTGTACACCCCATCGACTCCGACATGAAAACTAATCTCCTGCGGCTGAAGATATTGGAGACCCACTCCACAGGCTGAGAATTGGTAAAATATATACACTACATAAAACAGAGACCCGCGCTATCAGTCAAAGCTTCCGCCTGCTCCCCTCCCTTCCCCTCTCCCCTATCCTCCTTCATGTGCTCTACCCCTAACCACCCATCTTAAAAGTCTGGTCTCCTACCCTGTCAGGGGGTAGGGGGGGGGGACCTCCTCTACACCTCAACACATCCTACATACTGTTATTTAACTATATATCTACACACGATTAACTCTACAGCACATACTCTTATTTTTCATCTTACAACTACTCAACATGTACACTCTCTCCCTTACTTATTCCATCTACCCTTTTTACCCCTACATGACCCACAACGTCCCGCCTGTCCGTCCCACACCATGTGGTACCCTCCCTCCCTCACACTATCAACTTTGATGATGTACACCTGCCTACATACTTATCCTCCTCTCCCCTCTTATTCCTTTTATCCTTTGTGACCCTCAACATCCCCCTGGACGACGACCGTCCCAATCTACGAACCTTACATACACTTTTGACTATGACCGAGTTCGATACCCGATATTTGCCGGAGATACGATGCCAGAGTGTGTCCATATCCAGGCCCTCCTCCACTTCCAAAAGAACGAGTTGTACATATTCGTCCCTTTGAAACTACAGGAGTAGATTTAACAGGAGCACTAACATTAACAGGCTCCAAAGACAAAAAACCAGTAAAGGCATATATCTGTCTTTTTACTTGTGCCACAACAAGGGCAGTCCATCTAGAAGTGACTCCCGATATGAGTGCCGAGGCATTCTTACAGGCTTTCCGCAGGTTTGCTTCACGTAGATCCAGTCCTAAGTTAATGATCTCAAACAATGCGTGCAACTTAGTGGCAGGAGAAACATGTCTGAGAAAAATCTGAACTCGCCGAAAGGTGCACACGGCCCTAAATCAACGGCAGTACCAATGGAAATTCATACCTTCCAGAGCACCATGGCATGGAGGCGTCTATGAACGCACGATTGGTACAGTGAAACATTCTCTACGGAAAACCCTACACCACCAAAAGATTGACCTACAGGAGCTCCAAACCGTAGCCATAGAGATCGAAGCACGAGTTAATAACCGACCACTTACCTACCTCTATGATGATGTTTTGCAGCGTGAAGCATTAAGTCCAGCTCATCAGATATATGGGACACCTGTCAGAACCCTAGTGTCCCTTACAGATGAGGAACCAGAGGATCCTTCATATGTTCGGGAGAGTGATTTGGTTCAACGTGTCAAACATCTATCAGGGGTGATAAGTCGGTGGAATGACGTGTGGACTCGAGAATACCTTACTGCTCTGAGGGAGTATTATTATGGGGCAAACAACCCCTACAACAGAATTAACTTGAACCCTGGTGACATAGTTCTGGAGGACAGCGATGGGCCACACTCAGAGTGGCCTATAGGTCAAATAGTCTCTGTTCATCCAGACAGCCAGGGCATCTTGAGAATAGTGAACGTAAAATGCCGAGGCAACACTACTCTCAAAACATTAGAGAAATTAGTTCCTTTAGAACTGTCAGGAAAAGAAGACGTTCAATGACTTCCAGCACCCAAAATGCCAGTACGGGACATCCGTCCCCAAAGGACTGCAGCACAACAATGCAAATTCAAATTAAAGCAACACTATAATTCTGAAGGAGAGGAATATAGTGATCGCAGTCCTTACCGGGACTTCGACCCGTGTTCCCCCCCCCCCCCCCGGAATTATGTCAGAAATCAGACACACATAACAACATAAGTTACCTCCATAAAGAAAAAGAGAATGGGTGATTCCATGACGTCATCGACACCACATATTTTATTAACTCTAATTTCTTTTAAACCTCAGTCTAGTATTTAAAAAAGTGATCACTAGGACTGAATATAATTTCCAACACCAGGAATATAGCTTAACTCTCTATTCCTTAAACACAAATAGAACCACCAAACAATTGAGGGCGTCTCCCCTAGAGCGTCGTCACGTACACCAGAATTATAACAATAACAACACGAAACGAGTGCTCCTGAGAGAGTTGAAATACTAGACTCGCACTATAGACTTACTCGATCCCAAGAAATATACAACAGCAACACCTCTGCTACAAACAGCAGCACTTGAGTATCCGACTACTCTCTTTAATCTGTTTTAATTGATGCATCATTTAATATAGATAGGTGGCCAGTTATTAGCATGAGAAAACCAACAACCAAGTACGTTTACTCTGCTCAACACACACATATTCCATGTCGTACCAGTACTTATATGTTTAGGGAACCATTATTTATTCCTTACATCCCAAACAGGTAATTGTGAGGAAGTTAGTGAAGCAGGAAGCTGGCTCCTAACATAATTATACAAATTTGTTACCCTGCTGTACAACAAGTCTTGTAGGCCTCCAGACAGCCGTCATTACGTGGCACTCTGAGGCACAGGGCCACACCCAGTTCTGATGCTACAATTACACAATGCCTTAGCAGGCCCCACCAACATTGACAGGCCCTTTAGTTTACTACTGTAGACATAGTATTAATATATATTAATTTAATTTGCTGTAATAATAGTAGATTAGACCACCATATGTGGTATGATTTATAATTTATATATCAAAGACCACGCAAACAATTTGTGGTTCATGAAGGATACACCTCCAAGTGGTTTGAGCTACAAATTGTCCCTCCCATTGTGTGAGATAAGTTCTAGCAGCTGAATCAGAATATATACAGTCCACTTACTTACTACTAACTAACTTTCTAAGAACTAAGAACTAAGAAAAATAATCAAATAAAAGTAATATAATATTAAAGTCAATTAAAAAATAAGTAAAGTGAATATATAATAATTCATAAAAGAAAAAGAATTAAAATTGCTAGGATTTTCCCACAACTTGTGGTGGTTGTGGTAAGCTGGTATTTGTGGTGGTTGTGGTGAGCTGGTACTTATAGTGGTTGTGGTGAGCTGGTACTTGTGGTGGTTGTAGTGAGCTGGTACTTGTGGTGGTTGTGGTGAGCTGGTACTTGTGGTGGTTGTGGTGAGCTGGTACTTGTGGTGGTTGTGGTGAGCTGGTACTTGTGGTGGTTGTGGTGAGCTGGTACTTGTGGAGGTTGTGGTGAGCTGGTACTTGTGGTGGTTGTGGTGAGCTGGTACTTGTGGTGGTTGTGGTGAGCTGGTACTTGTGGTGGTTGTGGTGAGCTGGTACTTGTGGTGGTTGTGGTGAGCTGGTACTTGTGGTGGTTGTGGTGAGCTGGTACTTGTGGTGGTTGTGGTGAGCTGGTACTTGTGGTGGTTGTGGTGAGCTGGTACTTGTGGTGGTTGTGGTGAGCTGGTACTTGTGGTGGTTGTGGTGAGCTGGTACTTGTGGTGGTTGTGGTGAGCTGGTACTTGTGGTGGTTGTGGTGAGCTGGTACTTGTGGTGGTTGTGGTGAGCTGGTACTTGTGGTGGTTGTGGTGAGCTGGTACTTGTGGTGGTTGTGGTGAGCTGGTACTTGTGGTGGTTGTGGTGAGCTGGTACTTGTGGTGGTTGTGGTGAGCTGGTACTAGTGGTGGTTGTGGTGAGCTGGTACTTGTGGTGGTTGTGGTGAGCTGGTACTTGTGGTGGTTGTGGTGAGCTGGTACTTGTGGTGGTAGTGGTGAGCTGGTACTTGTGGTGGTTGTGGTGAGCTGGTACTTGTGGTGGTTGTGGTGAGCTGGTACTTGTGGTGGTTGTGGTGAGCTGGTACTTGTGGTGGTTGTGGTGAGCTGGTACTTGTGGTGGTTGTGGTGAGCTGGTACTTGTGGTGGTAGTGGTGAGCTGGTACTTGTGGTGGTTGTGGTGAGCTGGTACTTGTGGTGGTTGTGGTGAGCTGGTACTTGTGGTGGTTGTGGTGAGCTGGTACTTGTGGTGGTTGTGGTGAGCTGGTACTTGTGGTGGTTGTGGTGAGCTGGTACTTGTGGTGGTTGTGGTGAGCTGGTACTTGTGGTGGTTGTGGTGAGCTGGTACTTGTGGTGGTTGTGGTGAGCTGGTACTTGTGGTGGTTGTGGTGAGCTGGTACTTGTGGTGGTTGTGGTGAGCTGGTACTTGTGGTGGTTGTGGTGAGCTGGTACTTGTGGTGGTTGTGGTGAGCTGGTACTTGTGGTGGTTGTGGTGAGCTGGTACTTGTGGTGGTTGTGCTGAGCTGGTACTTGTGGTGGTTGTGGTGAGCTGGTACTTGTGGTGGTAGTAGTGAGCTGGTACTTGTGGTGGTTGTGGTGAGCTGGTACTTGTGGTGGTTGTGGTGAGCTGGTACTTGTGGTGGTTGTGGTGAGCTGGTACTTGTGGTGGTTGTGGTGAGCTGGTACTTGTGGTGGTTGTGGTGAGCTGGTACTTGTGGTGGTTGTGGTGAGCTGGTACTTGTGGTGGTTGTGGTGAGCTGGTACTTGTGGTGGTTGTGGTGAGCTGGTACTTGTGGTGGTTGTGGTGAGCTGGTACTTGTGGTGGTTGTGGTGAGCTGGTACTTGTGGTGGTTGTGGTGAGCTGGTACTTGTGGTGGTTGTGGTGAGCTGGTACTTGTGGTGGTAGTGGTGAGCTGGTACTTGTGGTGGTTGTGGTGAGCTGGTACTTGTGGTGGTTGTGGTGAGCTGGTACTTGTGGTGATAAAGGTGAGCTGGTACTTGTGGTGATAAAGGTGAGCTGGTACTTGTGGTGGTAGTGGTGAGCTGGTACTTGTGGTGATAAAGGTGAGCTGGTACTTGTGGTGGTTGTGGTGAGCTGGTACTTGTGGTGGTAGTTGTGAGCTGGTACTTGTGGTGATAAAGGTGAGCTGGTACTTGTGGTGATAAAGGTGAGCTGGTACTTGTGGTGGTTGTGGTGAGTTGGTACTTGTGGTGGTTGTGGTGAGCTGGTACTTGTGGTGGTTGTGGTGAGCTGGTACTTGTGGTGGTTGTGGTGAGCTGGTACTTGTGGTGGTTGTGGTGAGCTGGTACTTGTGGTGGTTGTGGTGAGCTGGTACTTGTGGTGGTAGAGGTGAGCTGGTACTTGTGGTGGTAGTGGTGAGCTGGTACTTGTGGTGATTGTGGTGAGCTGGTACTTGTGGTTTTTGTGGTGAGCTGGTACTTGTGGTGGTTGTGGTGAGCTGGTACTTGTGGTGATAAAGGTGAGCTGGTACTTGTGGTGATAAAGGTGAGCTGGTACTTGTGGTGATAAAGGTGAGCTGGTACTTGTGGTGATAAAGGTGAGCTGGTACTTGTGGTGGTAGTGGTGAGCTGGTACTTGTGGTGGTAGTGGTGAACTGGTACTTGTGGTGGTTGTGGTGAGCTGGTACTTGTGGTGATAAAGGTGAGCTGGTACTTGTGGTGGTAGTGGTGAGCTGGTACTTGTGGTGGTAGTGGTGAGCTGGTACTTGTGGTGGTTGTGGTGAGCTGGTACTTGTGGTGGTAGTGGTGAGCTGGTACTTGTGGTGGTAGTGGTGAGCTGGTACTTGTGGTGGTAGTGGTGAGCTGGTACTTGTGGTGATAAAGGTGAGCTGGAACTTGTGGTGATAAAGGTGAGCTGGTACTTGTGGTGGTAGTGGTGAGCTGGTACTTGTGGTGGTTGTGGTGAGCTGGTACTGGTGGTGGTAGTGGTGAGCTGGTACTTGTGGTGGTAGTGGTGAGCTGGTACTTGTGGTGGTAGAGGTGAGCTGGTACTTGTGGTGGTAGTGGTGAGCTGGTACTTGTGGTGATTGTGGTGAGCTGGTACTTGTGGTGGTTGTGCTGAGCTTGTACTTGTGGTGGTTGTGCTGAGCTGGTACTTGTGGTGGTTGTGGTGAGCTGGTACTTGTGGTGGTTGTGGTGAGCTGGTACTTGTGGTGGTTGTGGTGAGCTGGTACTTGTGGTGATTGTGGTGAGCTGGTACTTGTGGTGGTTGTGCTGAGCTGGTACTTGTGGTGGTTGTGGTGAGCTGGTACTTGTGGTGATTGTGGTGAGCTGGTACTTGTGGTGGTTGTGGTGAGCTGGTACTTGTGGTGGTTGTGGTGAGCTGGTACTTGTGGTGGTTGTGGTGAGCTGGTACTTGTGGTGGATGTGGTGATCTGGAACTTGTGGTGGTTGTGGTGAGCTGGTACTTGTGGTGGTTGTGGTGAGCTGGTACTTGTGGTGGTTGTGGTGAGCTGGTACTTGTGGTGATTGTGGTGAGCTGGTACTTGTGGTGGTTGTGGTGAGCTGGTACTTGTGGTGGTTGTGCTGAGCTGGTACTTGTGGTGGTTGTGGTGAGCTGGTACTTGTGGTGGTTGTGGTGAACTGGTACTTGTGGTGGTAGTGGTGAGCTGGTACTTGTGGTGATAAAGGTGAGCTGGTACTTGTGGTGGTAGTGGTGAGCTGGTACTTGTGGTGATAAAGGTGAGCTGGTACTTGTGGTGGTAGTGGTGAGCTGGTACTTGTGGTGATAAAGGTGAGCTGGTACTTGTGGTGGTTGTGGTGAGCTGATAATTGTGATTTTTTTTTATCTATATATAATAATATACAATATAAATCATATACACATAAATTTTACAAGGCAATATTACATTACATGTACAGTGCTATAAATGTCAGTACACAAGTGTTTCATTATCACAGAACATGAACTTTAAATCCCGTAAATGTTATACTTATTTTTCTTTAAATGATTTACAATATTGGAGATTGTATTTACATTAATTTACAGGAGAATTTATTATATATATATATATATATTTTATATAATTCTCAGTAAAAAAAATTTCCATATCATCACCGAGCAGTAGTAGTGTAAAGTGAGACTACGACCGTCCTAAACCCGAGGAGGATTTAGGACTTAGATTAGGTACTGCCGTTGATTTAGAGCCGTGTGCACCTTTCGGCGAGTCCAGATTTTTCTCAGACATGTTTCTCCTGCCACTAAGTTGCACGCATTGTTTGAGATCATTAACTTAGGACTGGATCTACGTGAAGCAAACCTGCGGAAAGCCTGTAAGAATGCCTCGGCACTCATATCGGGAGTCACTTCTAGATGGACTGCCCTTGTTGTGGCACAAGTAAAAAGACAGATATATGCCTTTACTGGTTTTTTGTCTTTGGAGCCTGTTAATGTTAGTGCTCCTGTTAAATCTACTCCTGTAGTTTCAAAGGGACGAATATGTACAACTCGTTCTTTTGGAAGTGGAGGAGGGCCTGGATATGGACACACTCTGGCATCGTATCTCCGGGAAATAACACAGGATTTAATTATGGATTTTACTGTCTGCCTACCTTGGAGTAGCCAGTACTGTTGTCTTAAGTCAGTGAAGGTATCTAATACTCCACCATGCAAAGTGTTGTATTTGTGTATGTGTAACACAATTAGTTTGCTTACTATGTGGTGACAAGGAAGCAATATTCGATTTTTTGCTTTCAGATCTATGTCAGCATGCTGTAAGCGTCCTCCGCATCTGATTATGTTATAATTGTTGGTGTCTAACCCGAGACCCAGATCATTTTGTAGCTTCTTAGGAACATTGTCAAATTCAGTCCTGAATGTGTCTGTCTGAGCCGTTTTGACCCAGTACCTTAAGGCACTAGGGAATTTATGCTTATTCCTATTTTCTTTAGAAAATCAAACACTACTTGGGTGACACCTATTAGTTTGTTAATAAATAAATAATAAATAAATTGTTAATAAATAAATTAAAAAAATTCACCTTCTGATCATCCAATATTTGGTTTCAGTGCAATTTGCCTGATAAATACTTTTGTTACTGATAATTCTGTAATGTGGTAATGGGTTTTAGTCATTGTATAACTTTTGTGTTCTGGAATGTATTGAATTATATATATATATATATATATATATATATATATATATATATATATATATATATATATATATATATATATATATATATATATTCTCTCTCTCTCTCTCTCTCTCTCTCTCTCTCTCTCTCTCTCTCTCTCTCTCTCTCTCTCTCCCTCTCTCTCTCTCTCTCTCTATATATATATATATATATATATATATATATATATATATATATATATATATAGAGAGAGAGAGAGAGAGAGAGAGAGAGAGAGAGAGAGAGAGAGAGAGAGAGAGAGAAGATAATATTAGTGTTCAGTGAGAAACCACAAGGTCTCCTCTGAATACTTTTTATTTTCTTCTCCGAGGCTATGGGTCCCCACATTGGCACCGGAGGTGGTACCCTCACAAACTTTAATATATATATATATATATATATGACTGAAAACTCACACCCCAGAAGTGACTCGAACCCATACTCCCAGGAGCAACGCCACTGGTAACTACAGGACGCCTTAATTCACTTTACCATCACGACCGGACATAAGGAAAGTGACAGCCGAAGCTATTTGAACCACTTCCCCGCCGGCACTCAGATGGTAATCTTGGGCATAGCATTTTATCAAATCACCTCATTCATTGGGGCACACGTGAGGAACACAAATGCAAACAAGCCTGAATGGTCCCCAGGACTATATGCGACTGAAAACTCACACCCCAGAAGTGACTCGAACCCATACTCCAAGGAGCAACGCCACTGGTAACTACAGGACGCCTTAATCCGCTTGACCATCACGACCGGACATAAGGAAGTGACAGCCGAAGCTATTTGAACCACTTCCCCGCCGGCACTCGGATGGTAATCTTGGGCATAGCATTTTATCAAATCACCTCATTCTTTAGGGCACACGTGAGAAACACAAATGCGAACAAGCCTGAATGGTCCCCAGGACTATATGCGACTGAAAACTCAAACCCCAGAAGTGACTCGAACCCATACTGCCAGGAGCAACGCAACTGGTATCTACAGGACACCTTAATCCGCTTATTCAATACATTATGACCATATTGAATACTTCATACCCAAGACTCTACTACAAATTAGAGGTATTGTCAGGCAACATCACCGTGACAAGGTAACTGAGGAAAGGAGGATAGAAGAACAAACCAGTGAATCTGTACGATGGTACAACATGGTTGCAGCTGGCAATCCCAATCATTATGGCCGAAGAGGAGGAGGGCGAGGGAGAGATTCAGTAATAGTGAGAATCCGTCTTGGATACAAATATCCATGGAGATGTGGAATGGAAACAACAGTTGATCAGCGAAGTTGCAGAATCTGTGGAGAGAGTGATGGACACCGCCTTGACCACTATCTACGTGAATGTGAACACCTGAGAGACATTAGGAATAACTGTAGAATAATAAACCCCACATTGTTTGAGTTAGGAAAACACTATTTGTCAAATATTGATACTGTTCTTAAAAGATTTCCCCATTTTGCACCCGCAAGATAACGTAAGTTTTTAAGGGTTGATAAATGTTAATCTTCTTGTTTGAGGAGCTGTTCACTTGAGACAGTTAAGCAAGTCCCAGCTGTGTCTGGGTACAAGTGACAGGAAGAACAACCCAGTGGGTTTTCTTCCTATTGGGGAGTGTTGTACATGCTGCTATGGCGGTATGTTCACTCACAAGATGAGTGGCGCTGCCCAATAAACTCGCCCCTCGGGGCAAAATTTAAAATTTAAATTTAAAAATTTCCACTGTCCCCTCATCCTCCCCACCATTCCCTACTCCACCATCCCCTTTTCCTTCCCATCATGCCACACTCTCCTGTCCCTTTGTCCTCTCCAGTATTCTCCATTCCCCCATCCCCTACCATGCCAAACTCCCCCGTCCCCTCGTCCTCCCCACCATCTCTCACTTCCGTCCCCTCGTCATCCCCACCATTCCCCAAGGCAAGACAACAACATCTCTTTCCAGGCGTTTAACGATGCATAAGCAACAGGGCTCCATTAAGGAACATATAATCTCTTCCCACAAACAAACCATCATCAGAGAAATCTTAGCAAACAACACAAAAATCATCGTTAGATACAGCGATAGCAGGCGGCTTGACGTTTGCGAGGCACTACACATCAAGAAGTCAACACCAGCAATCAACAGCCAATTAATGCACAACTATATTCTACCCACTTCAAGACTCCGCTCCAATATAGAAGCATCAAGAAATATGGACCAATAGGCTTTCTACAATTACTTCCATTGAATACCCATTGTTTCGTGTTCTGTCTTGTGTTTGAATTTAATACCCATTCAATACCCATTGTTGAAAGTTTGTTTTCACCTCATCCACCTCACCCAAATGTAGATATAAACTCGAAGATGTGTAAGCTCTATTCAGTTTCAGTTGTGTGTTTGTAAACTAAAGTCTTTGAAAATGTAATAAGTTTTACAAAACGCGCTCACGTGTCGCGTCAGACTAGAAATAAAAATGAATTTTTTGGAGAATTGATCTTTGAATTACCACCAACAGTGAAAAGAAACGTAAGAAAGATAGAGAAAATTCGTGTTAGAATTATTAATCTTACTTTTTCGGTCATATTTAATAATATATGTCTACAGGAAAGACTGCTACCAAAATATACTAATATATATATATGTATATATATATTTTTTTTTTCTTTGATGTTTGATGTATTTATTTGTTGTGGTGGTGTTCTTGCTTGTATTTATGGAATAATGTATGCTATAATAAAGGAGAGATTTATATTTTGCCATTATACTTATTTGTTAATTGTTGTCTTTATATTTCTTATTCAGTTTTCTTTATTCACAAAGTTTATAACAAAATTAATTTACTGGACAAGGCTTATTATTAATTATCTAAAATCTTGATTTCTCAAGTTCTTGCTCTTGTTACTGACTATTGTAATTTTGACTCTTGTAATTATACAGTATACAGTAAATATATACTTGTTTAATTATATAACATTTTGGTGTATACATTTGCAGTATGGAATGGAGTCATCACCGGAGTGAAGTTCCTCCACAAGTGTTACAAGTGGAAGAGTTGACTAAAGTCCAGGTGGTGACCCGTGACCATCCCCAGGGACCAGGTGGTGACCCGTGACCATCCCCAGGGACCAGGTGGTGACCCGTGACCATCCCCAGGGACCAGGTGGTGACCCGTGACCATCCCCAGGGACCAGGTGGTGACCCGTGACCATCCCCAGGGACCAGGTGGTGACCCGTGACCATCCCCAGGGACCAGGTGGTGACCCGTGACCAGCCCCAGGGACCAGGTGGTGACCCGTGACCATCCCCAGGGACCAGGTGGTGACCCGTGACCATCTCCAGGGACCAGGTGGTGACCCGTGACCATCCCCAGGGACCAGGTGGTGACCCGTGACCATCCCCAGGGACCAGGTGGTGACCCGTGACCATCCCCAGGGACCAGGTGGTGACCCGTGACCATCCCCAGGGACCAGGTGGTGACCCGTGACCATCCCCAGGGACCAGGTGGTGACCCGTGACCATCCCCAGGGACCAGGTGGTGACCCGTGACCAGCCCCAGGGACCAGGTGGTGACCCGTGACCATCCCCAGGGACCAGGTGGTGACCCGTGACCATCCCCAGGGACCAGGTGGTGACCCGTGACCATCCCCAGGGACCAGGTGGTGACCCGTGACCATCCCCAGGGACCAGGTGGTGACCCGTGACCATCCCCAGGGACCAGGTGGTGACCCGTGACCAGCCCCAGGGACCAACCGAGGCCGGACCTAATTATCCTTAGATAATTAAGCAGCTTTTTCCAACTTTGATTGTAATGTTAAACAATAAAACTCGGTACAATACTTTTTCTTCTGTTGGAGGAAATATTTGATGTATTGAGGCTAATACTTAGCAAAAATTTATCTCGGTATCCTATATGTTTTATTTCATATTTATGCATTGATGAATTTCTTTTGATTGTCTCCTAGATATTTCTCTCATAAATACTTGACATTTTCAATATTGTCCAGGTGATATATTGAAACTCTAATATTATTATTACTAAGCTCAAATCCCAATTTTTTTGTTTGCATCATTAAACTGCATATGCTAATCTTTTGTCCACGTGTAAAGTTTGTGTAGATTCTCTTTTAGCACTTTTGGGAATTTAACTCACATGGGAGTTAAATCCACGTGGGATTTAACTCTATTCATGCCAACTCTCTGCTGTCTAATAAAAATTACTAAGTTCTAATCCGACTTAAAATAAACCCCCATTACAATGTGCCTCTAGCTTTTTAGTCTTGTGAGGCGCAGTAACAAAGTCCTTGTTGATGTCAAATTTTAGAATGTCACAGTCTTTCCCACTACCAGCTTCTTGAAATTTACATGAAAAGAATAATAGAAAATTTCTTAAACATGAGCGGCCCTTAGTGAAACCATGTCGTTAATTCTTTATTAATCTGATTTTCAAGGTGAATACGAATAGCTTTTTTAATTATCAATTAAATCCATTCCCGGCAATTGGCACCACATCAGCAATCATCTATAACCCCGGTACTCTGCTCGGATAATGATTAATTAAATATGGTAGTCAATGGGTCACTAAGCTTTATTTTACATTACTTAAGCACCTTGGATTGTTTTGTGGCTCAGGGGACTAGTTTGCATATATTGTTAAATAACCTCCTCGCTAGTAACTACTAAGCTAGTTTACTTGTCCTCTCGATCTTCAAAGATTTTGTCTGCTGAATGCATAGTTGAGTTTCTTTTGTAAATAAAGAGAGGAAGAATTTAGTTGAAAAAGTCATTTCTTTTTCTTTATCAGTTACCTGACCTGCCTCAGATATAATTCGTGAAGTCTTTTCCTCTTTGTTTAATATATCAGAAAATGTTTTATAAATTATCATTGCCTGGTCTCCTATACATCATATTTTTTTTTTTTTTTGCTTTCCTTATTTCTGCAACATTTCTAACTAGTTTGGCATATTATTGTTCAAGATTGATTTTCCCATTCTCGGGCCTTTGATCAAAGCTTTTTCCTTCTGATAAGGTTTTTTAATCACAAGATTATTCATTTGGGATCATTGTTATTTGACCTAACCACTTTAGATGCATTTTTGGCCTTTACTGAGCATAGTTATAAATAAATTATAGTTTGAAAATGTTACAGTTTTTTGTAATATTTTTTTGTTATATAATTTCACCCATGTTAATACTTCAGTCATGTTGCCCTTTACCCTTCACCTTTTTAGATAATATACATTAAGACATTTTAACTTCTCGACGGTGTTTCATAGTCTTAACCGGCTTGACGCCTTGTTCTGATAATTACTGACATCGTAAGCTCTCGCAATATGTGAGAACACTTTTTCTGGAAGCAACTGTCGTCCTTCACTGCACACGGTCAAGTAACATCACGTCCATTCTACAGTATGGCGACTATAACTGAAATGCATAATCTTAGTGGGGCCTAACAAGAGAAAAAAATAATTGAAATGCATAATCTTAGTGGGGCCTATCAAGAGAAATAAAATGATGCAGAACAATATATCTTGTTAGTATGGTTTGGTGTCTTAGGCCGATCACCGTCTGAAGGATTACTAAGGCTACACAAGTGCTAACTGACCAAACAGCGAGTATACTTTATGCCAGAACAAATGTAAACAAAGGTTTAAACAAGCAATGCAAAGGTTGACCAAAATGGAAATAAATGACTGCGAAAATGTTGAGTGAAGTATCACAAGGCTCCAGCTTGGGCCCAACCCATCTTATAATATACATCAATGACATCAATGGGAACGTTACACACCACATCATCAAATTTGCAGATAACATTAAGATTTATAGTAAGGTAGGAAGTGGTAACTACACTTAGGCCTTGCAAGAGAGCTACATTAACACTACAAAGGGTAAGCAGACTGGGAAATGCTTCTCAATATCGACAAATACAAGTTGGGCATAACCCTGCATGTCATAAGAACATATGAATATAGGTACAACAATCTCAATCATATATATGTCTAACCTATGTTTGAAACAATTAAGGGATGCTACTTCTATTACGATAAGGGGGCATGAGTTGATTTTTTAAAAGTTGTTCAATGTAAACCAATAGTTTTTGACTAGTTGTATATGAACAGGGCTGCAATTATTCCAAGTTTCAGTACTGCAGCCTAAATAGAAAGGGAGATTTTTTTCAACGAATATTACACATTTTCTAATTAACTCTACTCATTCACATTTTGAGATATAATCCTTCTATGACACTTTTCTGACACATTAGCATATAATAAAGGATCTGTAGAAAGGGATTTTCCAAACACCTTTAGTTTTCTTAATACAAATAGTCAAAGTTCCCCCCAAAAAATTTGTTTGCAGATATATCATGTTTATTGCTATTTATAAAATCAATAAATGAACTCAATTGGTAACTGGTTCCACAAATCAAAAACCTAGTTACAGAATCAGTATATACCCAGGTCTTTCCTAAATTTAAACTTATTCAATTGATACCCATTGTTTCGTGTTATGTCTTGTGTTGATACTTTTAATACCCTATTAATATCCCCTTTGTTATGTCCATTCATTCATACCGTAGTAATCTTATCTTGAGGTTATCATGAGATGATTTCGGGGTTTAGCGTCCCCACGGCCCGGTCCTCGAACAGGCCTCCATTTTGGAAGCAGTCCGTAGCAGCTTTCTAACTCCTAGGAACCTATTTGCTGCTAGGTAACAGGAGCATCAGGGTGAAGGAAAAACCTTACCCATTTGTCTCCGCCTCCACTGGGGATCTAACCCGGAACCTCAAGACTACGAATCCGAAGCGCTGTCCGCTCAGTTGTCAGGCGCTAAAACTAACTTTTGTATTTGTATAGTATACCATACAAATAGAATACATCGAATACCAATGACCTGAAATGCATAACAAAGGACCTGAAGAACCTTACAGGTAGAAAGAGAGCGTGGTACAAAAAGGATTAGGAATGGGGAAATCAGTTTAGAACAAGAATTCATCCAACTGGTTAGAAATATTAAAAAAAAAGGAGATAAGGAAGGCAAAAAGAAAGGCTATGAAGTTCGCATAGCAGGACAAACAAAGACAAATACTAAAGTTTTTTTTCAGTTATATCAAACAAAAATTAGGAAAAATATAGGTGCATTAAAACTGAGACCAGTCAGATTTGTCAGCATTGAACTGCATCTGCCAATATTTTGACCATTTCAAAACCATACTTAGATCGACTTCAAGTGATAAAGCATCTTTTTCTGTGTTTATTTTACTCCCGATTTTTGTATCATCAGCAAATTTGCAAATATTGCTGCTCAAACCTGAATCTAAATCATTTATATATATATTACTATCTGTACCCGGCCATGCATTGCTGTGGCTCAGCAACGCACATGCGTTGCTGAGCCACAGCAACCTTGCCCTGTCTCCCAGTCCTCCCCACATTCCTCCATCCCCCATCCCCCTCGTCCTCCCAACCATTCTTCACTTCCCCATCCCTTCGTCCTCCCCACCATTCTCCTCCCTTCACCGACCCTTCGTCCTCCCCACCATCCACCACTCCAGCATCCCATCATCCTCCTAACCATCCCCTCCCTCCCGTGTCCCCTCGTTCTCCCCACCATCCCCCACTCCCCTTGTCCTCCCCACCGTCCTCCACTCCCTATCCCCTCGTCCTCCCCCACCATTTTCCCTCCCTCCCTCCCTCCCCTGTCCCCTCATCCTCCCCAACCATCCCCCACTCCTGTTCCCTCATTTTCCCCAACAATCCCCACCCCCCTCGTTCGATGCATTCCCAAATAATCTGATGTTCCCATAAAAAAATTGGGAACTTTAAATGATCTGATGCTTCCATCATGGAAATATAAGAAAAACAGTTACAAAAACGAAATTAAAAACAATAAAAAAATAGAAAAATAAACTATACTCACAAAATGAACGGTGTGGTAAAAAACACAACTCAATTCCAATGTAAAGTCAAACAAAATACTTAAATCAAAATACTTAAATCAAAAATACTTAAATGAAAAAATAGAAATCTATGAAAATTCAATTTATCAATGAAATCGGAAACACTGAAATGGAATCGTAACATATTTAGTATAGCATGTGTTGCTTGTACGTGCAACAGATTAGGTGCTGATTTAAAAAAAAAATTTTACCTGTCACAGGTGTGGCATATATACTTATACTCACAAAATGAAGGGCATGGTAAACAACACAGCTCAATTCCATCGCAATGTCATACAAAATAATTAAATCAAAATGAAAATAAATCAAAATCTTTGAAAATTCTATATATCATTGCAATCGGGAACAATGAAATGGAATAGTAACATATTTAGTATAGCGTGTTTTGCTATTACTTGCAACATATGTTTTTACCTGTCAAAGGTGTGGCATCTATATAGTAGGTATATAAAAACATGCGCATATTCGAATGGAACGTCGAGTCAAATTTCAATGGAATTGGTGAAGAACTTTCGGAGATTCCAGCATGTGTTGCTCTTATGTCCAACAGATGGCGCTGTTTTTCAAAAAAGCATGTTTTTTCCGGTCACAGGTGAGGTATCTGTATAGTAGGTATACAAAAACATGCGCAACGTTGTGTCAAAATTTCAAAGCAATCAGTTAACCATTAAACTGCGCATGGCATATTTATACGCCCTGAGTAACATGTCCCATGGTGCGCATGGCGTATATATACGCCATAGGGTGCCAGGCCCGATTCACATGGCCCGCGGCTACACGGGGTTCACAGTAGCTTCCTCAGGGCTCTTGTAAACAGATGCCATTTTTTTAAAAAATCGTGGGCAATATTCTCAGGTGAGAGAGGCACAGTACTGTTGGAGCAACCAAGGCTGGCGCACGCAGCATGAGCGAACAGCATTGCTGTTCAGCTTGTGACCACAGCATCGCCGAAAAATGTCAAAATAATTATATAATTGTTATTATTTAGCGATGACAATATTACAGATGACCCATGACTGCGAAATAAATAACCAGGGTTGTGATAATAGCAGGATTGTTGTAATAATTAGCGCTGTGGGAGGAGTGATGCTGAGAGACGGAGGGAGACAGCATCGTTTACTGACTGTGTGGTCACCTGTTATTGTTTGCATTCACCATACCAGCTCAGTGGTTCTCTATGGTGAACACAAATGTAGATACTTATATATAATGTGTGTATTAGTGTAATAACAGCAAAAGTATTATGCTGGGAGGAGCCATATGGGTGACGGAGGTGACGTCGTCTGCACGATTTGTCTAGCTGTTTAGAGGGTGGCCACTATGTTCTTTGGGCGCACTACAAGCTTAGGTGTACAGTTACCGTGCATAAAACATGTAGATACTTATATATAATATGTGTATATAGGGTAATAACACTGCAAACAGTATTGTTGGGGGAGAAAGTTATCCCTATAAAATAATAAAAAGTCGAAATTTCAAACTGCGAATACGTGCAGAGAGCCAAAATTTGGCTCCAAAATATGGTTCAAGCGTCAAATTTGGGATTTTTGTGATATTTTTAAAACTGCAGGGAGGGTTTGGGCAAAATTTGACCCATCGCTGATTCCCAGTAATTGGCACATATTCGGTATAAAAAGTCGTAATTTCAAACTGCAAATACGTGCAGAGAGCCAGAATTTTGCTCCATAATATTGCTCAAGCGTCAAATTTGGGATGTTTGGGATATTTTGAAAACTGCAGGGAGGGTTTGGGCAAAAAAGTGACTCGTCGGCGCGTTCAGTAATTGGCATATTTTCAGTATAAAAATTCGTAATTTCAAACTGCGAATACGTGCAGAGAGCCAGAACTTGGCTCCAAAATTTGGCTCAAGCGTCGAATTTGGGATGTTTGGGATATTTTCAAAACTGCAGGTGGGGTTTGGGCAAAATGTGACTCATCGCTGCTCTCAATATTTGTCATATTTTCGGTATAAAAAGTCGTAATTTCAAACTGCGAATACGTGCAGAGAGCCAGAATTTGGCTCCAAAATATGGTTCAAGGGTCGAATTTGGGATGTTTAGGATATTTTCAAATTTCGTAATTTCAAACTGCGAAAACCTGCCGAGAGCCAGAATTTGGCTCCAAAATATAGCTCAAGCGTCGAATTTGGGACGTTTGGGATATTTTGAAAACTGCAGGGAGGGCTTGGGCAAAATGTGATCCATCGCCGCTTTCAGTAACTGGCATATTTTCGGTATAAAAAAGTCGTAATTTAATACTGCGAATACGTGCAGAGAGCCAAAAATTGGCTCCAAAATATGCCTCAAGAGTCGTATTTGGGATGTTTGGGATATTTTGAAAACTGCAGGGTGGATTTGGCCAAACTGTGATCCATCGCCGCTTTCAGTAACTGGCATATTTTCGGTATAAAATTCGTAATTTCAAACTGCGAATACGTGCAGAGAGCCAGAAATTGGCTCCTAAATATGGTTCAAGCGTCGAATTTGGGATGTTTGTGATATTTTTAAAACTGCAGGGTGGGTTTGGGCAAAATGTGACCCATCGCTGATCCCAGTAATTGGCATATATTCGGTATAAAAAGTCGTAATTTCAAACTGCAAATACGTGCAGAGAGTAAGAATTTGGCTCCAAAATATGGCTCAAGAGTCGAATTTGGGATGTTTGGGATATTTTCAAAACTGCAGGGTGGGTTTGTTCAAACTGTGACCCATCGCCGCTCTCAGTAATTGACATATTTTCGGTATAAAATTCGTAATTTCAAACTGCGAAAACGTGCCGAGAGCCAGAATTTGGCTCCAAAATATGGCTCAAGCGTCGAATTTGGGACGTTTGGGGCATTTTGAAAACTGCAGGGAGGGTTTGGGCAAAATGTGACCCATCGCTGATCCCAGAAATTGGCATATACCCGGTATAAAAATCGTATTTTTAAACTGCGTATACGTGCAGGGAGCAAGAATTTGGCTCCAAAATATTGCTCAAGCTTCAAATTTGGGATGTTTGGGATATATTTAAAACTGCAGGGAGTGTTTGGGCAAAACGTGACTCATCGGCGCGTTCTGAAATTGGCATATTATCGGTAAAAAAAATCGTAATTTCAAGCTGCGAATACGTGCAGAGAGCCAAAGTTTGGCTACAAAATATGGTTCAAGGGTCGAATTTGGGATGTTTGGGATATTTTGAAAACTGCAGGGAGGACTTGGGCAAAACGTGACTCATCGGCGCGTTCAGTAATTGGCATATTTTCGGTATAAAAAGTCGTAATTTCAAACTGCGATAACGGGCAGAGAGCCAGATCTTGGCTCCAAAATATGGCTCTAGCGTCGAATTTGGGTTGTTTGGGATATTTTGAAAACTGCAGGGAGGGTTTGGGCAAAATGTGATCCATTGTCGCTTTCAGTAATTGGCATTTTTTTTCTTCTGGCTTTCTGCACATATTCGCATTTTGAAAATACGACTTTTTATAGCGAAAATATGCCAATTACTGAGAGAGGCGATTGGTCACAGATTGCCCAAACCCACCCTGCAGTTTTGAAAATATCCCAAACATCCCAAACTCGACTCTTGAGCCATATTTTGGAGCCAAGTTCTGGCTCTCTGCACGTATTCCTAGTTTAAAATTACAAATTATTATACCGAAAATATACCAATTATTGAACGCGCCGATGAGTCACATTTTGCCCAAGTCCTCCCTGCACTTTTCAAAATATCCTAAACATCCCAAATTCGACCCTTGAACCATATTTTGGAGCCAAATTCTGGCTCTCTGCATGTATTCGCAGTAAGAAATTACGAATTTTATACCGAAAATATGCCAATTACTGAGAGCTGCGATGGGTCACAGTTTGCCCAAACCCACCCTGCAGTTTTGAAAATATCCCAAACATCCCAAATTTGACTCCTGAGCCATATTTTGGAGCCAAATTCTGGCTCTCTGCACGTATCAGCAGTTTGAAATTACGAATTTTTATTCCGAAAATAGGCCAAATACTGAAAGCGGCGATGAGTCACATTTTGCCCAAACCCCCCTGCGGTTTTCAAAATATCCCAAACATCCCAAATTCGACCCTTGAGCCATATTTTGGAGGCAAATTCTGGATCACTGCATGTATTCGCAGTTTGATATTATGAATTTTATACCGAAAATATGCCAATTACTGAGAGCGGCGATGGGTCACAGTTTGCCCAAACCCACCCTCCAGTTTTTTAAATATCCCAAACATCGTAAATTCGACGCTTGAGCCATATTTTGGAGACAAGTTCTGGCTCTCTGCACGTATTCTCTGTTTTAAATTACGAATTTTTATACCGAAAATATGTCAATTACTGAACGCGCCGTTGAGTCACATTTTGCCCAAGTCCTCCCTGCAGTTTTCAAAATATTCCAAACATCCCAAATTCGTCCCTTGATTCATATTTTGGAGACAAATTCTGGCTCTCTGCACATATTCGCAGTTTGAAATAACGATTTTTATACCGAAAATATGCCAAATAGTAAAAGCGGCGTTGTGTCACATTTTGCACAAACCCCTCTGCAGTTTTCAAAATATCCCAAACGTCCCAAATTCGACGCATGAGCTATGCTTTGGAGCCAAATTCTGGCTCTCGGCACGTTTTCGCAGATTGAAATTATAAATTATACCGAAAATATGCCAATTAAATAGAGCGGCGATGGGTCACAGTTTGCCCAAACCCACCCTGCAATTTTAAAAATATCCCAAACATCCCAAATTCGACTCCTGAGCCATATTTTGGAGCCAAATTCTGACTCTCTGCACGTATCCGCAGTTTGAAATTACGACTTTTTATACCGAAAATAGGCCAAACACTGAAAGCGGCGATGAGTCACATTTTGCCTAAACACCCCTGCTGTTTTCAAAATATCCCAAACATCCCAAATTCGACCCTTGAGCCATATTTTGGAGCCAAATTCTGACTCTCTGCACGTATTCGCAGTTTGAAATTACGACTTTTTATACCGAAATTATGCCAGTTACTGAAAGCGGCGATGGATCACATTTTGCCTAAACCCTCCCTGCAGTTTTCAAAATATCCCAAACATCCCAAATTCGACGCTTGGTTTATATTAGAAAGCCAAATTCTGGCTCTCGGCATGTATTCGCAGTTTGAAATTACGAATTTTATACCAAAAATATGCCAATTACTCAGTTTGCTTTGGGTCTCAGTTTGCTCAAACCCACCCTACAGTTTTCAAAATATCCCAAACATCCCAAATTCAACCCTTGAACCATATTTTGGAGCCAAATTCTGGCTCTCTGCACGAATTCGCAGTTTGAAATTACGACTTTTTATACCGAAAATATGCCAAATACTGAAAACGGCGATGGGTCACATTTTGCCCAAACCCCCCTGCAATTTTCGAAATATCCCAAACATCCCAAATACGACCCTTGAGGCATATTTTGGAGCCAATTTCTGGCTCTCTGCACGTATTCGCAGTACGAAATTACGACTTTTTATACCGAAAATATGTCAGTTACTGAAAGCGGTGATGGGTCACATTTCCCAAGCCCTCCCTGCAGTTTTCAAAATATCACACACGTCCCAAATTCGACGCTTGAGCCATATTTTGGAGCCAAATTCTGGCTCTCGGCACGTTTTCGCAGTTTGAAATTACGAATTTTATACCGAAAATTAGGCCAATTACTGGGATCAGCGATGGGTCACATTTTGCTCAAACCATCCCTGCAGTTTTAAAAATATCACAAATATCCCAAATTCGACGATGGAACCATATTTTGGAGCCAAATTCTGGCTCTCGGCACGTATTCGCAGTTTCAAATTACGACTTTTTATACAGAAAAAATGCAAATTACTGAACGCGCCGATGAGTCACATTTTTCCCAAACCCTCCCTGCAGTTTTGAAAATATCCCAAACATCCTAAATTCGAAGCTTGAACCATATTTTGGAGCCAAGTTCTGGCTGTTCTGCACGTATTCGCAGTTCGAAATTACGACTTTTTATACCGAATATATGCCAATTACTGGGAGCAGCGATTGGTCATATTTTGCCCAAACCCTCCCTGTAGCTCTAAAAATATCAGAAACATCCCAAATTCGACGCTTGAACCATATTTTGGAGCCAAATTCTGGCTCTCTGCACATATTCCAAGTTTGAAATTACGATATTTTATACAGAAAAAAGGCAAATTACTGAAAGCGGCGATGGATCACATTTTGCCCAATCCCTCCCTGCAGTTTTCAAAATATCCCAAACATCTCAAATTCGACACTTGAACTACATTAAGGAGCCAAATTCTGGCTCTTTGCATGTGTTCGCAGTTTGAAATTACGATTTTTTATAACGAAAACATGCCAATTACTGAGTGCGGCGATGGGTCACATTTCCCCCAAACCCCCTGCAGTTTTCAAAATATCCCAAACATCTCAAATTAGACCCTTGAGGCATATTTTGGAGCCAATTTCTGGATCTCTGCACGTATTCGCAGTATGAAATTACGAATTTTTATACCGAAAATATGCCAGTTACTGAAAGCTGCGATGGATTACATTTTGGCCACGCCCTACCTGCAGTTTTCAAAATATCCCAAACATCCCAAATTCGAAGCTTGAGCCATTTTTTGGAGCCTAATTCTGGCTCTCTGCACGTTTTCGCTGGTTGAAAATATGAATTTTATACCGAATATATGCCAATTACTGAGAGCGGCGATGGGTCACAGTTTGCCCAAACCCACCCTGCAGTTTTGAAAATATCCCAAACATCCGAAATTCGACGATTGAACCATATTTTGGAGCCAAATTCTGGCTCACTGCACGTATTCGCAGTTTGAAATTACGACTTTTTATACCCAAAATATGCCAATAACTGAACGCGCCGATGACTCACAATTTGCCCAAACCCTCCCTGCAGTTTTGAAAATATCCCAAACATCCCAAATTCGACCTTTGAACCATATTTTGGAGCCAAATTCTGGCTCTCTGCACGTATTCGCAGTTTGAAATTACGAATTTTTATACCGAAAATATGGCAGTTACTGAAAGCGGTGATGGATCACATTTTGCCCAAGCTCTCACAGCAGTTTTCTAAATATCCCAAACGTCCCAGACTCGACGCTTGAGCCATATTTTGGAGCCAAATTCTGGCTCTCGGCACATTTTCGCAGTTTGAAATTACGAATTTTACACAGAAAATATGCCAAATACTGAGAGCGGCGATTTGTCACATGTTTGCCAAAACCCACCCTGCAGTTTTGAAAATATCCCAAACATCCGAAATTCGACGATTGAACCATATTTTGGAGCCAAATTCTGGCTCACTGCACGTATTCGCAGTATGAAATTACGACTTTTTATACCGAAAATATGCCAATTACTGAACGTGCCGATGAGTCACATTTTGCCCGAACACTCCCTGCAGTATTGAAAATATCCCAAACATCCCAAATTCGATTCTTGAATCATATTTTGGAGCCAAATTCTGGCTCTCTGCATGTATTCGCAGTTTGAAATTACGAATTTGTATACCGAAAATTTGCCAATTACTGAACGCGCCGATGAGTCACATTTTGCCCAAGTCATCCATGCAGTTTTCAAAATATCCCAAACATCCCAAATTCGACCCTTGAACCACATTTTGGAGCCAAATTTTTGGCTCTCTGCACGTATTCGCAGTTTGAATTTACGACTTTTTTTACCGAAAACATGCCAGTTACTGAAAGCGGCGATGGGTCACAATTTGCCCAAGCCCTCCCTGCTGTTTTCAAAATATCCCAAATGTCCCAAATTCGACGCTTGAGCCATATTTTGGAGCCAAGTTCTGGCTCTCGGAACGTTTTAGCAGTTTGAAATTACGAATTTTATACCGAAAATATGCCAATTACTGAGAGCGGCGATGGGTCACAGTTTGCCCAAACCCACGCTGCAGTTTTGAAAATATCCCAAACATCCCAAATTTGACTCTTGAGCCATATTTTGGAGCCAAATTCTGGCTCTCTGCACGTATTCGCAGTTTGAAATTACGACTTTTTATACCGAAAATATGCCAATTACTGAACGCGCCGATGAGTCACATTTTGCCCAAACCCTCCCTGCAGTTTTCAAAATATCCCGAACATCCCAAATTTGACGCTTGAGCAATATTTTGGAGCAAAATTCTGACTCTCTGCACGTATTCGCAGTTTGAAATTACGACTTTTTATACCGAAAATATGCCAAATACTGAAAGCGGCAATGAGTCACCTTTTGTTAAAACCCCCCCTGCAGTTTTCAAAATATCCCAAACATCCCAAATTCGACCCTTGAACCATATTTTGGAGCCAAATTCTGGCTCTCTGCACATATTCGCAGTTTGAAATTACGACTTTTTATACCGAAAATATGCCAATTAGTGAACGCGCCGATGAGTCACATTTTGCCCAAACCCACCCTGCAGTTTTAAAAATATCCCAAACATCCCAAATTCGACGCTTGAGCCATATTTTGGAGCAAAATTCTCGTTCTCCGCACGTATTCGCGGTTTGAAATTACGACTTTTTATACCGAATATATGCCTATTACTAGGAGCAGCGATTGGTCACATTTTGCCCAAACCCTCCCTGCAGTTTTAAAAATATCACAAACATCCCAAATTCGACGCTTGAACCATATTTTGGAGCCAAATTCTGGCTCTCTGCACGTATTCCCAGTTTGAAATTACGACATTTTAGACAGAAAAAAGGCCAATTACTGAAAGCAGCGATGGATCACATTTTGCCCAATCCCTCCCTGCAGTTTTCAAAATATCCCAAACATCTCAAATTCGAAGCTTGAACTATATTAAGGAGCCAAATTCTGGCTCTTTGCATGTGTTCGCAGTTTGAAATTACGATTTTTTATTACGAAAATATGCCAATTACTGAGTGCGGCGATGGGTCACATTTCGGCCAAACCCCCCTACAGTTTTCAAAATATCCCAAACATCTCAAATTAAACCCTTGAGGCATATTTTGGAGCCAATTTCTGGATCTCTGTACGAGTTCGCTGTTTGAAATTACGACTTTTTATACCGAAAATATGCCAATTACTGAACGCGCCGATGAGTCACATTTTGCCCAAGCCCTCCCTGCAGTTTTCAAAATATCCCAAACATCCCAAATTTGACGCTTGAGCAATATTTTGGAGCAAAATTCTCGCTCTCTGTACGTATTCGCAGTTTGAAATTTCGACTTTATACCGAATATATGCCAATTACTGGGAGCAGCGATTGGTCACATTTTGCCCAAACCCTCCCTGTAGCTCTAAAAATATCAGAAACATCCCAAATTCGACGCTTGAACCATATTTTGGAGCCATATTCTGGCTCTCTGCACATATTCCCAGTTTGAAATTACGACATTTTATACAGAAAAAAGGCAAATTACTGAAAGCGGCGATGGATCACATTTTGCCCAATCCCTCCCTGCAGTTTTCAAAATATCCCAAACATCTCAAATTCGACGCTTGAACTACATTAAGGAGCCAAATTCTGGCTCTTTGCATGTATTCGCAGCTTGAAATTACGATTTTTTATAACGAAAACATGCCAATTACTGAGTGCGGCGATGGGTCACATTTCCTCCAAACCCCCTGCAGTTTTCAAAATATCCCAAACATCTCAAATTAGACCCTTGAGGCATATTTTGGAGCCAATTTCTGGATCTCTGCACGTATTCGCAGTATGAAATTACGAATTTTTATACCGAAAATATGCCAGTTACTGAAAGCTGCGATGGATTACATTTTGGCCACGCCCTACCTGAAGTTTTCAAAATATCCCAAACATCCCAAATTCGAAGCTTGAGAAATTTTTTGGAGCCAAATTCTGGCTCTCTGCACGTTTTCGCTGGTTGAAAATACGAATTTTATACCGAATATATGCCAATTACTGAGAGCGGCGATGGGTCACAGTTTGCCCAAACCCACCCTGCAGTTTTGAAAATATCCCAAACATCACAAATTCGACTCTTGAGCCACATTTTGGAGCTAAATGCTGGCTCTCTGCACGTATTCGCAGTTTGAAATTACGACTTTTTATACCCAAAATATGCCAATTACTGAACGCGCCGATGACTCACAATTTGCCCAAACCCTCCCTGCAGTTTTGAAAATATCCCAAACATCCCAAATTCGACCTTTGAACCATATTTTGGAGCCAAATTCTGGCTCTCTGCACGTATTCGCTGTTTGAAATTACGACTTTTTATACCGAAAATATGCCAATTACTGAACGTGCCGATGAGTCACATTTTGCCCGAACACTCCCTGCAGTTTTGAAAATATCCCAAACATCCCAAATTCGATTCTTGAATCATATTTTGGAGCCAAATTCTGGCTCTCTGCAAGTATTCGCAGTTTGAAATTACGAATTTGTATACCGAAAATTTGCCAATTACTGAACGCGCCGATGAGTCACATTTTGCCCAAGTCATCCATGCAGTTTTCAAAATATCCCAAACATCCCAAATTCGACCCTTGAACCATATTTTGGAGCCAAATTTTTGGCTCTCTGCACGTATTCGCAGTTTGAATTTACGACTTTTTTTACCGAAAACATGCCAGTTACTGAAAGCGGCGATGGGTCACATTTTGCCCAAGCCCTCCCTGCTGTTTTCAAAATATCCCAAATGTCCCAAATTCGACGCTTGAGCCATATTTTGGAGCCAAGTTCTGGCTCTCGGAACTGTTTTAGCAGTTTGAAATTACGAATTTTATACCGAAAATATGGCAATTACTGAGAGCGGCGATGGGTCACAGTTTGCCCAAACCCACGCTGCAGTTTTGAAAATATCCCAAACATCACAAATTCGACTCTTGAGCCACATTTTGGAGCTAAATTCTGACTCTCTGCACGTATTCGCAGTTTGAAATTACGACTTTTTATACCAAAAATATGCCAAATACTGAAAGCGGCAATGAGTCACATTTTGTTCAAACCCCCCCTGCAGTTTTCAAAATATCCCAAACATCCCAAATTCGACCCTTGAACCATATTTTGGAGCCAAATTCTGGCTCTCTGCACATATTCGCAGTTTGAAATTACGAATTTTTATACCGAAAATATGCCAATTAGTGAACGCGCCGATGAGTCACATTTTGCCCAAACCCACCCTGCAGTTTTAAAAATATCCCAAACATCCCAAATTCGACGCTTGAGCAATATTTTGGAGCAAAATTCTCGTTCTCCGCACGTATTCGCAGTTTGAAATTACGACTTTTTATACCGAATATATGCCTATTACTGGGAGCAGCGATTGGTCACATTTTGCCCAAACCCTCTCTGCAGTTTTAAAAATATCACAAACATCCCAAATTCGACGCTTGAACCATATTTTGGAGCCAAATTCTGGCTCTCTGCACGTATTCCCAGTTTGAAATTACGACATTTTAGACAGAAAAAAGGCCAACTAGTGAAAGCAGCGATGGATCACATTTTGCCCAATCCCTCCCTGCAGTTTTCAAAATATCCCAAACATCTCAAATTCGAAGCTTGAACTATATTAAGGAGCCATATTCTGGCTCTTTGCATGTGTTCGCAGTTTGAAATTACGATTTTTTATAACGAAAATATGCCAATTACTGAGTGCGGCGATGGGTCACATTTCGCCCAAACCCCCCTGCAGTTTTCAAAATATCCCAAACATCTCAAATTAGACCCTTGAGGCATATTTTGGAGCCAATTTCTGGATCTCTGTACGAGTTCGCTGTTTGAAATTACGACTTTTTATACCGAAAATATGCCAATTACTGAACGCGCCGATGAGTCACATTTTGCCCAAGCCCTCCCTGCAGTTTTCAAAATATCCCAAACATCCCAAATTTGACGCTTGAGCAATATTTTGGAGCAAAATTCTCGCTCTCTGTACGTATTCGCAGTTTGAAATTTCGAATTTTTATACCGAATATATGCCAATTACTGGGAGCAGCGATTGGTCACATTTTGCCCAAACCCTCCCTGTAGCTCTAAAAATATCAGAAACATCCCAAATTCGACGCTTGAACCATATTTTGGAGCCAAATTCTGGCTCTCTGCACATATTCCCAGTTTGAAATTACGACATTTTATACAGAAAAAAGGCAAATTACTGAAAGCGGCGATGGATCACATTTTGCCCAATCCCTCCCTGCAGTTTTCAAAATATCCCAAACATCTCAAATTCGACGCTTGAACTACATTAAGGAGCCAAATTCTGGCTCTTTGTATGTGTTCGCAGCTTGAAATTACGATTTTTTATAACGAAAACATGCCAATTATTGAGTGCGGCGATGGGTCACATTTCCCCCAAATCCCCTGCAGTTTTCAAAATATCCCAAACATCTCAAATTAGACCCTTGAGGCATATTTTGGAGCCAATTTCTGGATCTCTGCACGTATTCGCAGTATGAAATTACGAATTTTTATACCGAAAATATGCCAGTTACTGAAAGCTGCGATGGATTACATTTTGGCCACGCCCTACCTGCAGTTTTCAAAATATCCCAAACATCCCAAATTCGAAGCTTGAGCCATTTTTTGGAGCCAAATTCTGGGTCTCTGCAGCTGGTTGAAAATACGAATTTTATACCGAATATATGCCAATTACTGAGAGCGGCGATGGGTCACAGTTTGCCCAAACCCACCCTGCAGTTTTGAAAATATCCCAAACATCCCAAGTTCGACTCTTGAGCATTATTTTGGAGCAAAATTCTAGCTCTCTGCACGTATTCGCAGTTTGAAATTACGACTTTTTATACCAAATATATGTCATTAGTAGGAGAAGCGATGGGTCACAGTTTGCCCAAACCCACCCTGCAGTTTTGAAAATATCCCAAACATCACAAATTCGACCTTTGAACCATATTTGGAGCCAAATTCTGGCTCTCTGCACGTATTCGCAGTTTGAAATTACGAATTTTTACACCGAAAATATGGCAGTTACTGAAAGCGGCGATGGATCACATTTTGCCCAAGCTCTCCCAGCAGTTTTCAAAATATCCCAAACGTCCCAGACTCGACGCTTGAGCCATATTTTGGAGCCAAATTCTGGCTCTCGGCACATTTTCGCAGTTTGAAATTACGAATTTTACACAGAAAATATGCCAAATACTGAGAGCGGCGATGGGTCACTGTTTGCCAAAACCCACCCTGCAGTTTTGAAAATATCCCAAACATTCCAAATTCGACGATTGAACCATATTTTGCAGCCAAATTCTGGCTCACTGCACGTATTCGCAGTATGAAATTACGACTTTTTATACCGAAAATATGCCAATAACTAAACGTGCCGATGAGTCACATTTTGCCCGAACGCTCCCTGCAGTTTTCAAAATATCCCAAACATCCCAAATTCGACCCTTGAACCATATTTTGGAGCCAAATTTCTGGCTCTCTGCACGTATTCGCAGTTTGAATTTACGACTCTTTTTTACCGAAAACATGCCAGTTACTGAAAGCGGCGATGGGTCACAATTGGCCCAAGCCCTCCCTGCTGTTTTCAAAATATCCCAATTGTCCCAAATTCGACGCTTGAGCCATATTTTGGAGCCAAGTTCTGGCTCTCAGAACGTTTTCGCAGTTTGAAATTACGAATTTTATACCGAAAATATGACAATTACTGAACACGCCGATGAGTCACATTTTGCCCAAACCCTCCCTGCAGTTTTCAAAATATCCCAAACATCCCAAATTTGACGCTTGAGCAATATTTTGGAGCAAAATTCTGACTCTCTGCACGTATTCGCAGTTTGAAATTACGACTTTTTATACCGAAAATATGCCAATTACTGAACGCGCCGATGAGTCACATTTTGCCCAAACCCACCCTGCAGATTTAAAAATATCCCAAACATCCCAAATTCGACGCTTGAGCCATATTTTGGAGCAAAATTCTCGTTCTCTGCACGTATTCGCAGTTTGAAATTACGACTTTTTATACCGAATATATGCCTATTACTGGGAGCAGCGATTGGTCACATTTTGCCCAAACCCTCCCTGCAGTTTTAAAAATATCACAAACATCCCAAATTCGAAGCTTGAACTATATTAAGGAGCCAAATTCTGGCTCTTTGCATGTGTTCGCAGTTTGAAATTACGATTTTTTATAACGAAAATATGCCAATTACTGAGTGCGGCGATGGGTCACATTTCGCCCAAACCCCCCTGCAGTTTTCAAAATATCCCAAACATCTCAAATTAGACCCTTGAGGCATATTTTGGAGCCAATTTCTGGATCTCTGTACGAGTTCGCTGTTTGAAATTACGACTTTTTATACCGAAAATATGCCAATTACTGAACGCGCCGATGAGTCACATTTTGCCCAAGCCCTCCCTGCAGTTTTCAAAATATCCCAAACATCCCAAATTTGACGCTTGAGCAATATTTTGGAGCAAAATTCTCGCTCTCTGTCCGTATTCGTAGTTTGAAATTTCGACTTTTTATACCGAATATATGCCAATTACAGGGAGCAGCGATTGGTCACATTTTGCCCAAACCCTCCCTGCAGTTTTAAAAATATCACAAACATCCCAAACTCGACGCTTGAACCATATTTTGGAGCCAAATTCTGGCTCTCTGCACGTATTCGCAGTTTGAAATTACGAATTTTATACCGAAAATATGAAAATTACTGAGAGCGGCGATGGGTCACATTTTGCCAAAACTCTCCCTGCAGTTTTCAAAATACCCCAAACATCCCAAATACGACCCTTGAGGCATATTTTGGAGCCAATTTCTGGCTCTCTGCACGTATTCGCAGTATGAAATTACGATTTTTTATACCGAAAATATGCCAGTTACTGAAAGCGGCGATGGATCACATTTTGCCCAAACCCTCCCTGCAGCTTTCAAAACATCCCAAACGTCCCAAATTCGACGCTTGAACCATATTTTGGAGCCAAATTCTGGCTCTCTGCATGTATTTGCAGTTTGAAATTACGAATTTTATACCGGAAATATGCCAATTCCTGAGAGCGGCGATGGGTCACAGTTTGCCCGAACTCCCCCTGCAGTTTTCAAAATATCCCAAACATCCCAAATTCGACCCTTGAGCCAAATTTTGGAGCCAAATTCTAGCTCTCTGCACGTATTCGCAGTTTGAAATTACTACTTTTTATACCGAAAATATGCCAATTACTTATTGCACCGAAGAGTCACATTTTGCCCAAACCCTCCCTGCAGTTTTCAACATATCGCAAACATCCCAAATTCGACCCTTGAACCATATTTTAGAGCCAAATTCTGGCTCTCTGCATGTATTCGAAGTTTGAAATTACGACTTTTTATACCGAAAAAATGCCAAATACCGAGAGCGGCGATGGGTCACATTTTGCCCAAACCCCCCTGCAGTTCTCAAAATATCCCAAACACCCCAAATACGACCCTCGAGGCATATTTTGGAGCCAATTTCTTGCTCTCTGCACGTATTCGCAGTATGAAATTACGAGTTTTTATACGTAAAATATGCCAGTTACTGAAAGCGGTGATGGGTCACATTTTGCCCAAGCCCTCCCTGCAGTTTTCAAAATATCACACACGTCCCAAATTCGACGCTTGAGCCATATTTTGGAGCCAAATTCTGGCTCTCGGCACGTTTTCGCAGTTTGAAATTACGAATTTTATACCGAAAATTAGGCCAATTACTGGGATCAGCGATGGGGCACATTTAGCTCAAACCATCCCTGCAGTTTAAAAAATATCACAAATATCCCAAATTCGACGATGGAACCATATTTTGGAGCCAAATTCTGGCTCTCGGCACGTATTCGCAGTTTGAAATTACGACTTTTTATACAGAAAAAATGCAAATTACTGAAAGCGGCTTTGAATCACATTTTGCCTCCCTTCAGTTTTGAAAATATCCCAAACATCCCAAATTCGACGCTTGGGCGATATTAAGGAGCCAAATTCTGGCTCTCTGCACGTATTCGCACTTTGAAATTACGAATTTTTATACCGAAAATATGCCAATTACTGAACGCGCCGATGAGTCACATTTTTCCCAAACCCTCCCTGCAGTTTTGAAAATATCCCAAACATCCTAAATTCGAAGCTTGAACCATATTTTGGAGCCAAGTTCTGGCTGTTCTGCATGTATTCGCAGTTCGAAATTACGACTCTTTATACCGAATATATGCCAATTACTGGGAGCAGCGATTGGTCACATTTTGCCCAAACCACCCCGGCAGTTTTCAAAATATCCCAAATATCCCAAATTTGACCCTTGAGCCATATTTTTGAGCCAAATTCTGGCTCTCTGCACGTATTCGCAGTTTGAAATTACGACTTTTTATACCGAAAATACACCAACTACTGAACGCGCCGATGAGTCACATTTTGCCAAAACCCTCCCTGCAGTTTTCAAAATATTCCAAACATCCCAAATTTGACGCTTGAACAATATTTTGGAGCAAAATTCTCGCTCTCTGCACGTATTCGCAGTTTGAAATTACTACTTTTTATACCGAATATATGCCAATCACTGGGAGCAGCGATTGGTCACATTTTGCCCAAACCCTCCCTGTAGCTCTAAAAATATCAGAAACATCCCAAATTCGACGCTTGAACCATATTTTGGAGCCAAATTCTGGCTCTCTGCACGTATTCCCAGTTTGAAATTACGACATTTTATACAGAAAAAAGGCAAATTACTGAAAGCGGCGATGGATCACATTTTGCCAAATCCCTCCCTGCAGTTTTCAAAATATCCCAAACATCTCAAATTCGACGCTTGAACTACATTAAGGAGCCAAATTCTGGCTCTTTGCATGTGTTCGCAGTTTGAAATTACGATTTTTTATAACGAAAACATGCCAATTACTGAGTGCGGCGATGGGTCACATTTCGCCCAAACCCCCTGCAGTTTTCAAAATATCCCAAACATCTCAAATTAGACCCTTGAGGCATATTTTGGAGCCAATTTCTGGATCTCTGCACGTATTCGCAGTATGAAATGACGAATTTTTATACCGAAAATATGCCAGTTACTGAAAGCTGCGATGGATTACATTTTGGCCACGCCCTACCTGCAGTTTTCAAAATATCCCAAACATCCCAAATTCGAAGCTTGAGGCATTTCTTGGAGCCAAATTCTGGCTCACTGCACGTTTTCGCTGGTTGAAAATACGAATTTTATACCGAATATATGCCAATTACTGAGAGCGGCGATGGGTCACAGTTTGCCCAAACCCACCCTGCAGTTTTGAAAATATCCCAAACATCCCAAGTTCGACTCTTGAGCATTATTTTGGAGCAAAATTCTAGCTCTCTGCACGTATTCGCAGTTTGAAATTACGACTTTTTATACCAAATATATGTCATTAGTAGGAGAAGCGATGGGTCACAGTTTGCCCAAACCCACCCTGCAGTTTTGAAAATATCCCAAACATCACAAATACGACTCTTGAGCCACATTTTGGAGCTAAATTCTGGCTCTCTGCACGTATTCGCAGTTTGAAATTACGACTTTTTATACCCAAAATATGCCAATTACTGAACGCGCCGATGACTCACAATTTGCCCAAACCCTCCTTACAGTTTTGAAAATATCCCAAACATTCTAAATTCGACCTTTGAACCATATTTTGGAGCCAAATTCTGGCTCTCTGCACGTATTCGCAGTTTGAAATTACGAATTTTTATACCAAAAAATATGGCAGTTACTGAAAGCGGCGATGGATCACATTTTGCCCAAGCTCTCCCAGCAGTTTTGAAAATATCCCAAACGTCCCAGATTCGACGCTTGACCCATATTTTGGAGCCAAATTCTGGCTCTCGGCACATTTTCGCAGTTTGAAATTACGAATTTTACACAGAAAATATGCCAAATACTGAGAGCGGCGATGGGTCACTGTTTGCCAAAACCCACCCTTCAGTTTTGAAAATAACCCAAACATCCCAAATTCGACAATTGAACCATATTTTGGAGCCAAATTCTGGCTCACTGCACGTATTCGCAGTATGAAATTACGACTTTTTATACCGAAAATATGCCAATTACTGAACGTGCCGATGAGTCACATTTTGCCCGAACACTCCCTGCAGTTTTGAAAATATCCCAAACATCCCAAATTCGATTCTTGAATCATATTTTGGAGCCAAATTCTGGCTCTCTGAATGTATTCGCAGTTTGAAATTACGACTTTTTATACCCAAAATATGCCAATTACTGAACGCGCCGATGACTCACAATTTGCCCAAACCCTCCCTACAGTTTTGAAAATATCCCAAACATCCTAAATTCGACCTTTGAACCATATTTTGGAGCCAAATTCTGGCTCTCTGCACGTATTCGCAGTTTGAAATTACGAATTTTTATACCAAAAAATATGGCAGATACTGAAAGCGGCGATGGATCACATTTTGCCCAAGCTCTCCCAGCAGTTTTGAAAATATCCCAAACGTCCCAGATTCGACGCTTGACCCATATTTTGGAGCCAAATTCTGGCTCTCGGCACATTTTCGCAGTTTGAAATTACGAATTTTACACAGAAAATATGCCAAATACTGAGAGCGGCGATGGGTCACTGTTTGCCAAAACCCACCCTTCAGTTTTGAAAATAACCCAAACATCCCAAATTCGACGATTGAACCATATTTTGGAGCCAAATTCTGGCTCACTGCACGTATTCGCAGTATGAAATTACGACTTTTTATACCGAAAATATGCCAATTACTGAACGTGCCGATGAGTCACATTTTGCCCGAACACTCCCTGCAGTTTTGAAAATATCCCAAACATCCCAAATTCGATTCTTGAATCATATTTTGGAGCCAAATTCTGGCTCTCTGAATGTATTCGCAGTTTGAAATTACGAATTTGTATACCGAAAATTTGCCAATTACTGAATGCGCCGATGAGTCACATTTTGCCCAAGTCCTCCATGCAGTTTTCAAAATATCCCAAACATCCCAAATTCGACCCTTGAACCATATTTTGGAGCCAAATTTTTGGCTCTCTGCACGTATTCGCAGCTTGAATTTACGACTTTTTTTTACCGAAAACATGCCAGTTACTGAAAGCGGCCATGGGTCACAATTTGCCCAAGCCCTCCCTGCTGTTTTCAAAATATCCCAAATGTCCCAAATTCGACGCTTGAGCAATATTTTGGAGCCAAGTTCTGGCTCTCGGAACGTTTACGCAGTTTGAAATTACGAATTTTATACCGAAAATATGCCAATTACTGAAAGCAGCGATGGATCACATTTTGCCCAATCCCTCCCTGCAGTTTTCAAAATATCCCAAACATCTCAAATTCGAAGCATGAACTATATTAAGGAGCCAAATTCTGGCTCTTTGCATGTGTTCGCAGTTTGAAATTACGATTTTTTACAACGAAAATATGCCAATTACTGAGTGCGGCGATGGGTCACATTTCGCCCAAACCCCCGTGCAGTTTTCAAAATATCCCAAACATCTCAAATTAGACCCTTGAGGTATATTTTGGAGCCAATTTCAGGATCTCTGTACGAGTTCGCAGTTTGAAATTACGACTTTTTTTTACCGAAAAAATGCCAATTACTAAACACGCCGATGAGTCACATTTTGCCCAAACCCTTTGTGCAGTTTTCAAAATATCCCAAACATCCCAAATTCGACGCTTGGGCCATATTAAGTTGCCAAATTCTGGATCTCTGCATGTATTTGCAGTTTGAAATTACGAATTTTATTCCGAAAATAAGCCAATTACTGAAAGCGCCGATGAGTCACAATTTGCCCAAACCCTCCCTGCAGTTTTGAAAATATCCCAAACATCCCGAATTTGACGCTTGAGCCATATTTTGGAGCCAAGTTCTGGCTCTCTGCACGTATTCGCAGTTTGAAATTACGACTTTTTATACCGAAAATATGCCAATTACTGAACGCGCCGATGAGTCATATTTTGCCCAAACGCTCCCTGCAGTTTTCAAAACATCCCAAACATCCCAAATTTGACGTTTGAGCAATATTTTAGAACAAAATTCTCGCTCTCTGTACGTATTCCCAGTTTAAAATTACGACTTTTTATACAGAAAAAATGCCAATTACTGAAAGCAGCGATGGATCACATTTTGCCCAAACCCTCCCTGCAGTTTTCAAAATATCCCAAACATCCTAAATTCGACGCTTGGGCCATATTAAGGAGCCAAATTCTGGCTTTCTGCATGTATTCGCCGTTTGAAATTACGAATTTTATACCGAAAATATGCCAATTACTGACAACGGCGATGGGTCACAGTTTGCCCAAACTCCCCCTGCAGTTTTCAAAATATCCCAAACATCCCAAATTCGACCCTTGAGCCAAATTTTGGAGTCAAATTCTGGCTCTCTGCAATTATTTGCAGTTTTAAATTACGAATTTTTATACCAAAAATATGCCAATTACTTAATGCGCCGATGAGTCACATTTTGCCCAAAACCTCCCTGCAGTTTTCAACATATCCCAAACATCCCAAATTCGACCCTTGAACCATATTTTAGAGCCAAATTCTGGCTCTCTGCATGTATTCGAAGTTTGAAATTACGACTTTTTATACCGAAAATATGCCAAATACTGAGAGCGGCGATGGGTCACATTTTGCCCAAACCTACCCTGCAGTTTTGGAAATATCCCAAACATCCAAATTCGACGCTTGACCCATATTTTGGAGCCAAGTTCTGCCTCTCTGCACGTATTCGCAGTTTGAAATTACGAATTTTTATACCGAAAATATGCCAATTACTGAACGTGCCGGTGAGTCACATTTTGCCCTAGTCCTCCCTGCAGTTTTCAAAATATCCCAAACATCCCAAATTCGACCCTTGAACCATATTTTCGAGCCAAATTCTGGCTCTCTGCACGTATTCGCAGTGTGAAATTACGACTTTTTATTCCGAAAATATGCCAAATACTGAAAGCGGCGATGGATCACATTTTGCCCAAACCCACCCTGCAGTTTTGAAAATATCCCAAACATCCCAAATTCGACCCTTGAACCATATTTTGGAACCAAATTCTGACTCTCTGCACGTATTCGCAGTTTGAAATTACGACTTTTTATTCCGAAAATATGCCAATTACTGAACGCGCCGATGAGTCACATTTTGCCGAAACCCTCCCTGCAGTTTTCAAAATATCCCAAACATCCCAAATTTGACGCTTGAGCAATATTTTGGAGCAACATTCTCGCTCTCTGCACGTATTCGCAGTTTGAAATTACGACTTTTTATACCGAAAATGTCAGTTACTGAAAGCGGTGATGGGTCACATTTTGCCCAAACCCTCCCTGCAGTTTTCAAAATATCACAAACGTCCCAAATTCGACGCTTGAACCATATTTTGGAGACAAATTCTGGCTCTCTGCACGTATTCGCAGTTTGAAATTACGAATTTTTATACAGAAAAAATGCCAATTACTAAAAGCGGCGATGGGTCACATTTTGCCCAAACCCTCCCTGCAGTTTTAAAAATATCACAAACATCCCAAATTCGACGCTTGAACCATATTTTGGAGACAAATTCTGGCTCTCTGCACGTATTCGCAGTTTGAAATTACGAATTTTTATACCGAAAATATGCCAATTACTGAACGTGCCGGTGAGTCACATTTTGCCCTAGTCCTCCCTGCAGTTTTCAAAATATCCCAAACATCCCAAATTCGACCCTTGAACCATATTTTCGAGCCAAATTCTGGCTCTCTGCACGTATTCGCAGTGTGAAATTACGACTTTTTATACCGAAAATATGCCAAATACTGAAAGCGGCGATGGATCACATTTTGCCGAAACCCTCCCTGCAGTTTTCAAAATATCTCACACATCCCAAATTTCAAGCTTGGGCAATATTTTGGAGCAACATTCTCGCTCTCTGCACGTATTCGCAGTTTGAAACTACGACTTTTTATACCGAATATATGCCAATTACTGGGATCAGCGATGGGTCACATTTTGCCTAAACCCTCCCTGCAGTTTTAAAAATATCACAACCATCCTAAATTCGACGCTTGAACCATATTTTGGAGCCAAATTCTGGCTCTCTGCACGTATTCGCAGTTTGAAATTACGACTTTTTATACCGAAAATATGCCAAATACTGAAAGCGGCGATGAGTCACATTTTGCCCTAACCCCCCCTGCAGTTTTCAAAATATCCCAAACATCCCAAATTCGACGCTTGAGCCATATTAAGGAGCCAAATTCTGGCTCTCTGCATGTGTTCGCAGTTTGAAATTACGACTATTTATACCGAATATATGCCAATTACTGGGATCAGCGATGGGTCACATTTTGCCCAAACCCTCCCTGCAGTTTTCAAAATATCCCAAACATACCAAATTCGACGCTTGAACCATATTTTGGAGCCAAATTCTGGCTCTCTGCGTGTATTCGCAGTTTGAAATTCCGAATTTTATACCGAAAATATGCCAATTACTGAGAGCGGCGATATGTCACACTTTGCCCAAGTCCTCCGTGCAGTTTTCAAAATATCCCAAACATCCCAAATTCGACCCTTGAACCATATTTTGGAGCAAAACTCTGGCTCTCTGCACGTATTCGCAATTTGAAATTACGACTTTTTATACCGAAAATATGCCAAATACTGAAAGCGGCGATGGGTCACATTTTGCCCAAACCCCCCTGCAGTTTTCAAAATGCCCCAAACATCCCATATACGACCCTTGAGGCATATTTTGGAGCCAATTTCTGGCTCTCTGCACGTATTCGCAGTATGAAATTACGATTTTTTATACCGAAAATATGACAATTACTGAACGCGCCGATGAGTCACATTTTGCCCAATTCCTCTCTGCAGTTTTAAAAATATCCCAAACATCCCAAAATCGACCCTTGAACCATATTTTGGAGCCAAATTCCTGCTCTCTGCATGTATTCGTAGTTTGAAATTCCGACATTTTATACCGAAAATATGCCAATTACTGAGAGCGGCGATGGGTCACAGTTTGCCCAAAACCACCCTGCAGTTTTGAAAATATCACAAACATCCCAAATTCGACGCTTGAACCATATTTTGGAACCAAATTCTGACTCTCTGCACGTATTCGCAGTTTGAAATTACGACTTTTTATTCCGAAAATATGCCAATTACTGAACGCGCCGATGAGTCACATTTTGCCGAAACCCTCCCTGCAGTTTTCAAAATATCCCAAACATCCCAAATTTGACGCTTGAGCAATATTTTGGAGCAACATTCTCGCTCTCTGCACGTATTCGCAGTTTGAAATTACGACTTTTTATACCGAAAATGTCAGTTACTGAAAGCGGTGATGGGTCACATTTTGCCCAAACCCTCCCTGCAGTTTTCAAAATATCACAAACGTCCCAAATTCGACGCTTGAACCATATTTTGGAGACAAATTCTGGCTCTCTGCACGTATTCGCAGTTTGAAATTACGAATTTTTATACAGAAAAAATGCCAATTACTAAAAGCGGCGATGGGTCACATTTTGCCCAAACCCTCCCTGCAGTTTTAAAAATATCACAAACATCCCAAATTCGACGCTTGAACCATATTTTGGAGACAAATTCTGGCTCTCTGCACGTATTCGCAGTTTGAAATTACGAATTTTTATACCGAAAATATGCCAATTACTGAACGTGCCGGTGAGTCACATTTTGCCCTAGTCCTCCCTGCAGTTTTCAAAATATCCCAAACATCCCAAATTCGACCCTTGAACCATATTTTCGAGCCAAATTCTGGCTCTCTGCACGTATTCGCAGTGTGAAATTACGACTTTTTATACCGAAAATATGCCAAATACTGAAAGCGGCGATGGATCACATTTTGCCGAAACCCTCCCTGCAGTTTTCAAAATATCTCACACATCCCAAATTTCAAGCTTGGGCAATATTTTGGAGCAACATTCTCGCTCTCTGCACGTATTCGCAGTTTGAAACTACGACTTTTTATACCGAATATATGCCAATTACTGGGATCAGCGATGGGTCACATTTTGCCTAAACCCTCCCTGCAGTTTTAAAAATATCACAACCATCCTAAATTCGACGCTTGAACCATATTTTGGAGCCAAATTCTGGCTCTCTGCACGTATTCGCAGTTTGAAATTACGACTTTTTATACCGAAAATATGCCAAATACTGAAAGCGGCGATGAGTCACATTTTGCCCTAACCCCCCCTGCAGTTTTCAAAATATCCCAAACATCCCAAATTCGACGCTTGAGCCATATTAAGGAGCCAAATTCTGGCTCTCTGCATGTGTTCGCAGTTTGAAATTACGACTATTTATACCGAATATATGCCAATTACTGGGATCAGCGATGGGTCACATTTTGCCCAAACCCTCCCTGCAGTTTTCAAAATATCCCAAACATACCAAATTCGACGCTTGAACCATATTTTGGAGCCAAATTCTGGCTCTCTGCGTGTATTCGCAGTTTGAAATTCCGAATTTTATACCGAAAATATGCCAATTACTGAGAGCGGCGATATGTCACACTTTGCCCAAGTCCTCCGTGCAGTTTTCAAAATATCCCAAACATCCCAAATTCGACCCTTGAACCATATTTTGGAGCAAAACTCTGGCTCTCTGCACGTATTCGCAATTTGAAATTACGACTTTTTATACCGAAAATATGCCAAATACTGAAAGCGGCGATGGGTCACATTTTGCCCAAACCCCCCTGCAGTTTTCAAAATGCCCCAAACATCCCATATACGACCCTTGAGGCATATTTTGGAGCCAATTTCTGGCTCTCTGCACGTATTCGCAGTATGAAATTACGATTTTTTATACCGAAAATATGACAATTACTGAACGCGCCGATGAGTCACATTTTGCCCAATTCCTCTCTGCAGTTTTAAAAATATCCCAAACATCCCAAAATCGACCCTTGAACCATATTTTGGAGCCAAATTCCTGCTCTCTGCATGTATTCGTAGTTTGAAATTCCGACATTTTATACCGAAAATATGCCAATTACTGAGAGCGGCGATGGGTCACAGTTTGCCCAAAACCACCCTGCAGTTTTGAAAATATCACAAACATCCCAAATTCGACGCTTGAACCATATTTTGGAGCCAAATTCTGGCTCTCTGCACGTATTCGCAGTTTGAAATTACGACTTTTTATACCGAATATATGCCAATTACTAAATGCGCCGATGAGTCACATTTTGCCCAAACCCTTCCTGCAGTTTTCAAAATATCCCAAACATCCCAAATTTGACGCTTGAGCAATATTTTTGAGCAAAATTCTCGCTCTCTGCACGTATTCACAGTTTGAAATTACGACTTTTTATACCGAATATATGCCAATTACTGTGATCAGCGGTGGGTCACATTTTGCCCAAACCCTCTCTGCAGTTTTGAAAATATCACAAACATCCCAAATTCGTTGCTTGAACCATATTTTGGAGCCAAATTCTGACTCTCTGCAAGTATTTGCAGTTTGAAATTACGACTTTTTATACAGAAAAAATGTCAATTACTGGGATCAGCGGTGGGTCACATTTTGCCCAAACCCTCTCTGCAGTTTTAAAATATCCCAAACATCCCAAATTCAACGCTTGAACCATATTTTGGAGTCAAATTCTGGCTCTCTGCACGTATTCGCAGTTTGAAATTACGAATTTTTATACCGAAAATATGCCAATTACTGAACGTGCCGATGAGTCACATTTTGCCCAAGTCCTCATTGCAGTTTTCAAAATATCCCAAACATACCAAATTCGTCCCTTGAACCATATTTTGAAGCCAAATTCTGGCTCTCTGCACGTATTCGCAGTGTGAAATCACGACTTTTTATACCGAAAATATGCCAAATACAGAAAGCGGCGATGGGTCACATTTTGCCAAAAACCCCCTGCACTTTTCAAAATATCCCAAACATCCCAAATACGACCCTTGAGGCATATTTTGGAGCCAATTTTTGGGCCTCTGCACGTATTCGCTGTTTAAAATTACGACTTTTTATACCGAAAATATGCCAGTTAATGAAAGCGGCGATGGATCACATTTTGGCCAAGCCCTCCCTGTAGTTTTCAAAATATTCCAAACATCCCAAATTCGACCCTTGAACCATATTTTGGAGGTAAATTCTGCCTCTCTGCACGTATTCGCAGTTTGAAATTAAGACTTTTTATACCGAAAATATGCCAGTTACTGAAATCGGCGATGGATCACATTTTGCCCAAACCCTCCCTGCAGTTTTCAAAATATCACAAATATCCCAAATTCAACGCTTGAGCCATATTTTGGAGCCAAATTCTGGCTCTCGGCACGTTTTCGCAGTTTTAAATTACGAATTTTATACCGCATATATGCCAATTACTGAGATCAGCGATGGGTCATATTTTGCCCAAACCCTCCCTGCAGTTTTCAAAATATCCCAAAAATCCCAAATTCGAAACTTGTACCATATTTTGGAGCCAAATTCTGGCTCTCTGCACGTGTTCGCTGTTTGAAACTACGACTTTTTATACCGAATATATGCCAATTACTGAGATCAGCGATGGGTCATATTTTGCCCAAACCCTCCCTGCAGTTTTCAAAATATCCCAAAAATCCCAAATTCGAAGCTTGTACCATATTTTGGAGCCAAATTCTGGCTCTCTGCACGTGTTCGCTGTTTGAAATTACGACCTTTTATACAGAAAAAATGCCAATTACTGAAAGCGGCGATGGATCACATTTTGCCCAAACCCTCCTTGCAGTTTTCAAAATATCCCAAACATCCCAAATTCGACGCTTGGGCCATATTTTGGAGCCAAATTCTGGCTCTCTGCAAGTATTTGCAGTTTGAAATTACGACATTTTATACAGAAAAAATGTCAATGACTGAAAGCAGCGATGGATCACAATTTGCCTAAAACCTCCCTGTATTTTTAAAAATATCCCAAACATCCCAAATTCAACGCTTGAGCCATATTTTGGAACCAAATTCTGACTCTCTGCACGTTTTCGCAGTTTCAAATTACGACTTTTTATTTCGAAAAATATGCCAGTTACTGAAAGCATCGATGGATCACATTTTGCCCAAGCCCTCCCTGCAGTTTTCAAAATATCCCAAACATCCCAAATTCGACCCTTGAACCATATTTTGGAGGTAAATTCTGCCTCTCTGCACGTATTCGCAGTTTGAAATTAAGACTTTTTATACCGAAAATATGCCAGTTACTGAAATCGGCGATGGGTCACATTTTGCCTAAACCCTCCCTGCAGTTTTAAAAATATCACAACCATCCTAAATTCGACGCTTGAACCATATTTTGGAGCCAAATTCTGGCTCTCTGCACGTATTCGCAGTTTGAAATTACGACTTTTAATACCGAAAATATGCCAAATACTGAAAGCGGCGATGAGTCACATTTTGCCCAAACCCCCCCTCCAGTTTTCAAAATATCCCAAACATCCCAAATTCGACGCTTGGTCCACATTAAGGAGCCAAATTCTGGCTCTCTGAATGTATTCGCAGTTTGAAACTACGACTTTTTATACCGAATATATGCCAATTACTGGGATCAGCGATGGGTCATATTTTGCCAAAACCCTCCCTGCAGTTTTCAAAATATCCCAAACATCCCAAATTCGAAGCTTGTACCTTATTTTGGAGCCAAATTCTGGCTCTCTGCACGTATTCGCTGTTTGGAAATACGACTTTTTATACAGAAAAAATGCCAATTACTGAAAGCAGCGATGGATCACATTTTGCCCGAACCCTCCTTGCAGTTTTCAAAATATTCCAAACATCCCAAATTCGAAGCTTGGGCCATATTAAGGAGCCAAATTCTGACTCTCTGCATGTATTCGCAGTTTGAAATTCCGAATTTTATACCGAAAATATGCCAATTACTGAGAGCGGCGATGGGTCACATTTTACCCAAGTCCACCCTGCAGTTTTCAAATTATCCCAAACATCCCAAACTCGACCCTTGAACCATATTTTGGAGCCAAATTCTGGCTCTCTGCACGTATTCGAATTTTGAAATTACGACTTTTTATACCGAAAATATGCCAAATACTGAGAGCGGCGATGGGTCACATTTTGCCCTAACCCTCCCTGCAGTTCTCAAAATATCCCAAACACCCCAAATTTGACGCTTGGGCAATATTTTGGAGCACCATTCTCCCTCTCTGCACGTATTCGCAGTTTGAAATTACGACTTTTTATTCCGAAAATATGCCAATTACTGAGAGCAGCGATGGGTCACAGTTTGCCCAAACCCACCCTGCAGTTTTGGAAATATCCCAAACATCCCAAATTCGACCCTTGAACCATATTTTGGAGCCAAATTCTGACTCTCTGCACGTATTCGCAGTTTGAAATTACGACTTTTTATTCCGAAAATATGACAATTACTGAACGCGCCGATGAGTCACATTTTGCCCAAACCCTCCCTGCAGTTTTCAAAATATCCCAAACATCCCAAATTTGACGATTGGGCAATATTTTGGAGCAACATTCTCGCTCTCTGCACGTATTCGCAGTTTGAAATTACGACTTTTTATACCGAAAATATGCCAAATACTGAAAGCGGCGATGAGTCACATTTTGCACTAACCCCCCCTGCAGTTTTCAAAATATCCCAAACATCCCAAATTCGACGCTTGAGCCATATTAAGGAGCCAAATTCTGGCTCTCTGCAAGTATTTGCAGTTTGAAATTACGACTTTTTATACAGAAAAAATGTCAATTACTGAAAGCAGCGATGGATCACAATTTGCCCAAAACTTCCCTGCATTTTTAAAAATATCCCAAACATCCCAAATTCGACGCTTGAGCCATATTTTGGAGCCAAGTTCTGTCTCTCTGCACGTATTCACAGTATGAAATTACGACTTTTTATACCGAAAATATGCCAAATACTGAAAGTGGCGATGGGTCACAAATTTGCCAAAACCCCCCTGCAGTTTTCAAAATATCCCAAACATCCCAAATACGACCCTTAGGGCATATTTTGGAGCCAATTTTTGGCTCTCTGCACGTATTCGCTGTTTGAAATTACGAATTTTTATTCCGAAAAATATGCCAGTTACTGAAAGCAGCGATGGATCACAATTTGCCCAAGCGCTCCCTGCAGTTTTCAAAATATCCCAAACGTCCCAAATTCGACGCTTGAGCCATATTTTGGGACCATATTCTGGCTCTCGTCACGTTTTCGCAGTTTGAAATTACGAATTTTATAACGAAAATATGCCAATTAATGAGAGCGGCGATGGGTCACAGTTTGCCCAAAACCACCCTCCAGTTTTGAAAATATCCCAAACATCCCAAATTCGACTCATGAGCCATATTTTAGAGCCAAATTCTGGCTCTCTGCACGTATTCGCAGTTTGATATTACGAATTTTTATACAAAAATATGCCAATTACTGAACGCGCCGATGAGTCACATTTTGCCCAAACCCTCCCTGCAGTTTTGAAAATATCTCAAACTTCCCCAAATCGAACCTTGAACCATATTTTGGAGCCAATTCTTGGCTCTCTGCACGTATTCGCAGTATGAAATTACGACTTTTAATACCGAAAATATGCCAAATACTGAAAGCGGCGATGAGTCACATTTTGCCCAAACCCCCCCTGCAGTTTTCAAAATATCCCAAACATCCTAAATTCGACGCTTGGTCCATATTAAGGAGCCAAATTCTGGTTCTCTGAATGTATTCGCAGTTTGAAACTACGACTTTTTATACCGAAAATATGCCAATTACTGAACGCGCCGATGAGTCACACTTTGCCCAAACCCTCCCTGCAGTTTTCAAAATACCCCAAATATCCCAAATTTGATGCTTGAGCAATATTTTGGAGCAAAATTCTCGCTCTCTGCACGTATTCGCAGTTTGAAATTACGACTTTTTATACAGAAAAAATGCCAATTAATGAAAGCAGCGATGGATCACATTTTGCCCAAACCCTCCTTGCAGTTTTCAAAATATCCCAAACATCCCAAATTCGAACCTTGGGCCATATTAAGGAGTCAAATTCTGGCTCTCTGCATGTATTTGCAGTTTGAAATTACGAATTTTATACCAAAAATATGCCAATTTATGAGAGCGGCGATGGGTCACAGTTTGCATAAACCCTCCCTGCAGTTTTGAAAATATCCCAAACATCCCAAATTCGACGCTTGAGCCATATTTTAGAGCCAAGTTCTGGCTCTCTGCACGTATTCGCAGTTTGAAATTACAACTTTTTATACCGAAAATATGCCAATTACTGAACGCGCCGATGAGTCACATTTTGCCCAAGTCCTCCCTGCAGTTTTAAAAATATCCCAAACATCCCAAATTCGACGATTCAGCCATATTTTGGGACCAAATTCTGGCTCTCTACACGTTTTCGCAGTTTGAAATTACGAATTTTATACCGAAAATATGCCAATTACTGAGAGCGGCGATGGGTCACAGTTTGCCAAAACCCCCCTGCACTTTTCAAAATATCCCAAACATCCCAAATACGACCCTTGAGGCATATTTTGGAGCCAATTTTTGGCCCTCTGCACGTATTCGCTGTTTGAAATTATGACTTTTTATTCCGAAAAATATGCCAATTACTGAAAGCGGCGATGGATCACATTTTGCCCAAGCCCTCCCTGCAGTTTTCAAAATATCCCAAACATCCCAAATTCGACCCTTGACCCATATATCGGAGGTAAATTCTGCCTCTCTGCACGTATTCGCAGTTTGAAATTAAGACTTTTTATACCGAAAATATGCCAGTTACTGAAATCGGCGATGGATCACATTTTGCCCAAACCCTCCCTGCAGTTTTCAAAATATCACAAATGTCCCAAATTCAACGCTTGAGCCATATTTTGGAGCCAAATTCTGGCTCTCGGCACGTTTTCGCAGTTTTAAATTACGAATTTTATACCGAAAATATGCCAATTACTGAACGCGCCGATGAGTCACATTTTGCCCAAACCCTCCCTGCAGTTTTCAAGATATCCCAAACATCCCAAATTCGACCCTTGAACCATATTTTGGAGCCAAATTCTGGCAATCTGCACGTATTCGCTGTTTGAAATTACGACTTTTAATGCCGAAAATATGCCAAATACTGAAAGCGGCGATGAGTCACATTTTGCCCAAACCCCCCCCTGCAGTTTTCAAAATATCCCAAACATCCCAAATTCGACGCTTGGTCTATATTAAGGAGCCAAATTCTGGCTCTCTGAATGTATTCGCAGTTTGAAACTACGACTTTTTATACCGAAAATATGCCAATTACTGAGAGAGCGATGGGTCACAGTTTGCCAAACCCACCCTGCAGTTTTGAAAATATCCAAAACATCCCAAATTCGACTTTTGAGCCATATTTTGGAGCCAAATTCTGGCTCTCTGTACTTATCCGCAGTTTGAAATTACGACTTTTTATACCGAAAATATGCCAATTACTGAACGCGCCGATGAGTCACACTTTGCCCAAACCCTCCCTGCAGTTTTCAAAATACCCCAAATATCCCAAATTTAATGCCTGAGCAATATTTTGGAGCAATTTTTATTTTCGGTATAAAAAGTCGTAATTTCCAACTGCGAATACGTGCAGAGAGCTAGAATTTTGCTCCAAAATATGGCTCAAGGGTCGAATATGGGATGTTTGGGATATTTTGAAAACTGCGGGGGGGGGGGGGGTTTGGGCAAAATGTGACTCATCGGCGCGTTCAGTAATTGGCATGTTTTCGTTATAAAAAGTCGTAATTTCAAACTGCGAATTCGTGCAGAGAGCTAGAATTTTGCTCCAAAATATGGCTCAAGATTCGAATTTGGGATGTTTGGGATATTTTCAAAGCTGCAGGGTGGGTTTAAGCAAACTGTGACCCATCGCCGCTCTCAGTAATTGGCATATTTTCGGTATAAAATTCGTATTTTCAAACAGCGAAAACGTGCAGAGAGCCAGAATTTGGCTCCAAAAAAAGCCTCAAGGGTCTAATTTTGGGATGTTTGGGATATTTTGAAAACTGCAGGGGGGTTTTGCGCGAAATGTGACCCATCGCTGCACTCAGTAATTGGCATATTTTCGGTATAAAATTCGTAATTTCAAACTGCGAACACATGAGTCAGAATTTGGCTCCTTAATATGGCTCAAGCATCGAATTTGGGATGTTTGGGATATTTTGAAAACTGCAGGGAGGGTTTGGGCAAAATGTGATCCTTCGCTGCTTTCAGTAATATGCATTTTTCTGTATAAAATGTCGTAATTTCAAACTGCGAATACATGCAGAGAGCCAGAATTTTGCTCCAAAATATTGCTCATGCTTCAAATTTGGGATGTTTGGGATATTTTGAAAACTGCAGGGGGGGTTTGGGCAAAATGTGACTCATCGCCGCTTTCAGTATTTGGCATATTTTCGGTATAAAAAGTCGTAATTTCAAACTGCGAATACGTTCAGAAGAGCCAGAATTTTGGCTCCAAAATATGGTTCAAGCGTCGAATTAGGGATGTTTGGGATATTTTCAAAACTACAGGGAGGGTTTGGGCAAAATGTGACTCATCGGCGCGTTCAGTAATTGGCATATTTTCGGTAAAAAAATTCGTAATTTAAAAATGCGAATACGTGCAGAGAGCCTTAATTTGGCTCCAAAATATTGCTCAAGAGTCGATTTTGGGTTGTTTGGGATATTTTCAAAACTGCAGGGTGCGTTTGAGTAAACTGTGACCCATCGCTGCTATCAGTAATTGGCATATTTTCGGTATCAAAATCGTAATTTCAAACTGCGAAAACGTGCCGAGAGCCAGAATTTGGCTCCAAAATATGATTCAAGGGTCAAATTTGGGATGTTTGGGATATTTTGAAAACTGCATGAAGGGTTTGGGCAAAATGTGACTCCTCGGCGCGTTCAGTAATTGGCATATTTTCGGTATAAAAAGTCTTAGTTTGAAAGTGCGAATACGTGCAGAGAGCCAGAAATTGGCTCCAAAATATGCCTCAAGGGTTGAATTTGGGATTTTTTTGGATATTTTGAAAACTGCAGGGAGGGTTAGGGCAAAATGTGACCCTTCGCCGCTTTCAGTATTTGGCATATTTTTGGTATAAAAAGTAGTAATTTCAAACTGCGAATACGTGCAGAGAGCCATAATTTGGCTCCAAAATATGGCTCACGCGTCGAATTTGGGATGTTTGGAATACTTTGACAACTGCAGGGGTGGGCTTGGGCAAAATGTGACCCATCGCTGCTCTCAGACATTTGCATATTTTCGGTAAAAAAAATCGTAATTTCAAACTGCGAATACGTGCAGAGAGCGAGAATTTTGCTCCAAAATATTGCTCAAGCGTCGAATTTGGGATGTTTGGGATATTTTGAAAACTGCAGGGATGGTTTGGGCAAAATGTGACCCATCGCTGCTCCCAGTAATTGGCATATATTCGGTATAAAAAGTCGTAATTTCAAACTGCGAATACGTGCAAAGACCCAGAATTTGGCTCCAAAATATGGCTCAAGGTTCGAATTTGGGATGTTTGGGATATTTTGTAAACTGCAGGGGGGGTTTGGGCAAATTGTGACCCATCGCAGCTTTCAGTATTTGGCATATTTTCGGTATAAAAAGTCGTAATTTCAAACTACGAGTACGTGTAGAGAGCCAGAATTGTGCTTCAAAATATGTTTCAAGGGTCGAATTTGGGGTGTTTGGGATATTTTCAAAACTGCAGGGAAGGTTTGGGCAAACTGTGACCCATCGTCGCTCTCAGTAATTGGCATATTTTCGGTATAAAATTTGTATTTTCAAACAGCGAAAACGTGCAGAGAGCCAGAATTTGGCTGCAAAAATTGGCTCAAGCTTCGAATTTTGGATGTTTGGGATATTTTGAAAACTGCAGGGAGGGTTTGGGCGAAATGTGACCCATCGCCAAACTCACTCATCTAACCAAGGCATAACTGTGACGCGCTCCAGTCTGAAGCTAGGCACAGATATAATGACATTATCAGTGAGGAAAGCAAAGATTGTTTCCTGTAGATTCCTTCTCATATTGGTCTCTGAATGCATGATAGAACTGATGAGTTAGTCAAAACATTTACTAGTAACGGAGGAATTGTTACCGATTTTAGATTGTCTTTCATTAGGCTGAATGCTTCCTGATAACTACTAGTAAATGATTTCGAGGATCAATGTCTCCGAGGCCCGATCTCAGACATCAGGACTGCTGGTTGCACGTCTGAGCAATTCTGAGCAAGCCTGAGCAATTCGTCGGACAACAAGGCTGTTCGACGCGACTACTCGCAGCCTGGCGCACGAGTCACAGCCTGGTTGATCAGGAATCCTTTCAAGGTGCTTGTCGAGTTCTCGTTTGTACACTGCGAGAGGCAGGCCATTTATGCCCCCGTATGTGTAGAGGAAAAGTGTTGAAAAGTCTTGGGCCTTCGATGTTGATCGAGATCTCAGCGTGCCTATTGCACCATTGCTTTTCAGTGGGGGCTATTTTGCACATCTTGCCATGTCTCTTGGTCCTATGTGCTGTTATTTCTTGCGGTCCCAGTAATTTAGACGTTATCTGAGTGAATTGTAGCTGTAAGGAGCTTTGCACGTTCTCCAGGTCAGCAATTTCTCTAGCTTTGAATGGGGCTGATAGTGTGCAACAATATTCCACTGTAGTGAGCATTAATGTCTATAAAAGTATCATCATTGGCGTGGAATCTCTTATTTGGAAGGGTCTGCTTATCCAACCCGTTATTTTTAATGCAGTTGTGATAGCAATTTTGTTATGTTTTAAAAAGTAAGATCTTCCGACATCTTGAGGTTATTTTGAGATGACTCGGCGTCCCCGCGACCCGGTCCTCGACCAGGCCTCCTTTTTGTTACACACCCCCAGGAAGCAGCCCGTAGCAGCTGTCTAGCTCCCAGGTACCTATTTACTGCTAGGTGAACAGTGCCATCAGGGTAAAGGAAACTCTGCCCAATTGTTTCCGCCTCCACCGGGGATCGAACCCGGAACCTCAGGACTACGAATCCCGAGCGGTGTCCACTCAGCTGTCAGGCCCCCATGATCACACCTGTATCTTTTACATTGCCCTTTCTTTCAATAGTGTGATTTGACTGTGTTTTATATGTGGTTGTTGCTTTAATGTCTTCGTTTTTCCGCAGTGCAGTCATTGGAACCTATCTTCATTAAACATCATGTTATTTTCTGTGGCCCATTGGAAGACTTTATCACCATCGGACTGGAGGTTTGCTGTGTCCCGGGAACAGCAACAAAATATAGCAGAGTTAAGGCCAAGTGAAATTCACTCCAGTTTTCCATCTATCATCATTCTATTATACCATGAAGATCCGCACACATATATGGCTCATCCTATAAGGTCAGCAGATTTGTAGACGTTGCCACAGCTAGGCTTAGACAAGTACCTCTTAGACAACACCTGCTAGTGTTGACATGACTCTCAGTAAACTCTGTCAGCAGAACTATTCATATAATTTTGCACCACTAAGTATTCGAACGTGAAAAGAAAATCAGAATTCAGAGATAACTCTCTCAATAGTGACCAAGAAATGTGAAAGTACCCCCTTTCAAAACGCTGAAATTACCAGATATATATTGTAAACAAGGCGAAGGTGATAAATGAGAAACTGTCAACCTGATGAGTCGTGGATGGCTCCTCCAGATGATTACAAGGTGACAGGAAGGGGAAGATGATGGAGAGTAACAGGAAGGAGGAAATGGGGGTGACAGGAATAGGGGGATGGGGGGATATTGAAGAATACATATATAAAACCACGCTTAATGTTCTGTCAGTCACAAGGTGTGGAGCAGCCGACGAAGCTACACTACAGGTGAGTGTCACGCTAAACTTGGGACCTTAGTGAAGGCAGCGTGAGTGTGTGTACTCACTTAGTTGTCCTTACGGGGGTTGAGCTTTGGCTCTTTGGTCCTGAATGTTCCAAAATGTATGTGTATGTGTGCGTGTGTGAGAAAACATGTGTGTTGTAGTCAGACTTGAATGAATGTTTTCCCGTCGCCGGAATGAATGTTGCAGAACTGAGGCGGAGTCCCACGTTACAAGCACAGCTGAAGAAGTTTATCCCACTGTTTAACCATTCATATGACTCTGTGAGTTAAACATGTCTACAACATTGCCATACATACTGGTAATATAAAAGATTTTCTAGCAGTGCACATTTCATGAGTTGCTTGCAACGCACATTACAGTAGAAGTTATATACCTGTCGCGAGTCTCTAAAATTATACAGTTATTTCAGCCTTTTTGCCTCTCTGGTTCTCTTGTTTAGTAGTTGCTCTACCAGAGGAAGCTGTCCATGGTGACGGTATTGACACTATATTGCCCTTAAGACTGGTTAGGAAGGTATAGAGGGGATACGTTTAACACGTGATAGGATAATGAAAAAAAAGACAGAATAAACAAACCCAAGACCAAATTGGAAGCTGTTTTAAGTGAGGTGTCACAGGGCCTCTCCTGGGACCTCTTGTGTATATTTATAGAACATATTTACACGTGAATGAACAATAGAATTAGCAAATTTCTTTTTTGATACTAAAATATGAAGCAATAAATAAATAACAAATAAATAAATTACTGAAATTAATAACAAATTGATAGAGGTATATGAATGCTGATATTTTCGAGTTATAAAATAGTCAACATGTATGAAATGAATAATATTTAAATTGCCAAATCATATCGCAAAGATCAGCAAGTCAGGTTAGTAAGAATTAGAAACTAACAAACTTAGGTATAAATGATTGAAATAAAGCATATAAGATACGATAAACAGTTTTATATACAATAAATTTATTATTATTTAATCCATTGTAATATCTTAAATCTCTTAAATGAAACAACAAAACATTACAATATGAGTTTATCTTAGGCTGAGTTAATGTTTTTATATCCAGCGGTCGAGGTGTTGACCATCTAGTCTTATTAGAGAATTTGTATACACTCCTACTGCAGTTATCAGGGGAATAACTAAGGGAAGTTATTCTTCCGAGGACGACAGTCTCTCTCCCAGAACCTCCATTCCTCCCTTCATCATTTCCCCTCTCTTCACCTCTCCCATCTTCCTTCCCCCTTCCCCATTTCATTTTCCCAACCCTCCCTCCCTCCCCTCTTTCCTCCTAACCCCAACCCCACCCATTTCACCATTTTCGTCCTCCCCACCATCCCCTTTCTTCCCCACCCTCACCCCCATCCACCTACACTTTCCCTCTTCCCTGTAATCTCGAGCAGTTAGACATTTCCTTTCTCTTCCCCCCCCCCCTCTCTCTCTCTCTCTCTCTCTCTCTCTCTCTCTCTCTCTCTCTCTCTCTCTCTCTCTCTCTCTCTCTCTCTCTCTCTCTCTCTCTCTCTCTCTCTCTCTCTCTCTCTCTCTCTCTCTCTCTCTCTCTCTCTCTCTCTCTCTATCTCTCTCACTATCTCTCTCTCTCTCTCTCTCTCTCTCTCTCTCTCTCTCTCTCTCTCTCTCTCTCTCTCTCTCTCTCTCTCTCTCTCTCTCTCTCTCTCTCTCTCTCTCTCTCTATCTCTCTCTCTATCTCTCTCACTATCTTCTCTCTCTCTCTCTCTCTCTCTCTCTCTCTCTCTCTCTCTCTCTCTCTCTCTCTCTCTCTCTCTCTCTCTCTCTCTCTCTCTCTCTCTCTCTCTCTCTCTCTCTCTCTCTCTCTCTCTCTCTCTCTCTCTATCTCTCTCTCTATCTCTCTCACTATCTTCTCTCTCTCTCTCTCTCTCTCTCTCTCTCTCTCTCTCTCTCTCTCTCTCTCTCTCTCTCTCTCTCTCTCTCTCTCTCTCTCTCTCTCTCTCTCTCTCTCTCTCTCTCTCTCCCTCATGCCTACCCCAAGAAGAAGCCTTGAAATATGCCTCAAAATACCTCCTTCTCTCACACTACGCTGTGAGAGGGCAGATCGCCGGTGTTAAACTCCACGGTAATCACATGCCACATTTCACACTTTACGCTATGTAAATGGCCTGGTCTGCGGGTGTTTATAATAACTAATATTTCTAAAAAGCATTTGAATTATGCCTACCCCGCACAGCCTATGTCCGTCCTGTACCCCAGACCATTAACACTACAAAATTTGGGGTGTCCGACCTTCAACTTTGGACTGACAGACAGAGACACAGAGAGACATTCTTATAGATGCAGGGAACTGTTATGGCTGCGTGTTCACTTTCCTTATGAAGCATATAATAACTTATGTGTATTTTAGAGTTTGTCAGGAGACCAGTCCCAGGAGGCCAGTCCCAGGAGATCAGTCCCATGAGACCAGTCCCATGAGACCAGTCCCAGGAGACCAGTCAAAGGAGGCCCGTCCCAGGGAACCAGTCCCAGGAGACCAGTCCCAGGAGACCAGTCAAAGGAGGCCCGTCCCAGGGAACCAGGCCCAGGAGACCAGGCCCAGGAGACCAGTCCCATGAGACTAGTCCCATGAGACCAGTCCCATGAGACCAGTCCCAGGAGACCAGTCAAAGGAGGCCCGTCCCAGGAGACCAGTCCCATGAGACCAGTCCCAGGAGACCAGTCCCAGGAGACCAGTCCCATGAGACATAACCAGTGAGCAGATCTTCTTGTCTCTCCCCACACAGAGTCGTGAACCCGTCACCCATCAACCACCACAATGAAGATGATAATGGTTGTCCTCCTGACGGCTGGTGTCCTGATGGCAGCTGACCTAGCTGCCGGTCACAAAGGTCACGCTGGTGACCACGAGGGTCATGACCACTGTCTTGGTAAGTGCTAGTGATGATCAACAGGAGTTGCAGTGGGCGAGACAGCAGCTGCAGTGGTCGTGACAGCAGCTGCAGTGGTCGAGACAGCAGCTGCAGTGGTCGAGACAGCAGCTGCAGTGGTCGAGACAGCAGCTGCAGTGGTCGTGACAGCAGCTGCAGTGGTCGAGACAGCAGCTGCAGTGGTCGAGACAGCAGCTGCAGTGGTCGTGACAGCAGCTGCAGTGGTCGAGACAGCAGCTGCAGTGGTCGAGACAGCAGCTGCAGTGGTCGAGACAGCAGCTGCAGTGGTCGTGACAGCAGCTGCAGTGGTCGAGACAGCAGCTGCAGTGGTCGAGACAGCAGCTGCAGTGGTCGTGACAGCAGCTGCAGTGGTCGTGACAGCAGCTGCAGTGGTCGTGACAGCAGCTGCAGTGGTCGTGACAGCAGCTGCAGTGGTCGAGACAGCAGCTGCAGTGGTCGTGACAGCAGCTGCAGTGGTCGAGACAGCAGCTGCAGTGGTCGTGACAGCAGCTGCAGTGGTCGTGACAGCAGCTGGAGCGGTCGTGACAGCACCAATAACGGTGGTGGGAACTGTTAATGGTTGTGATTTTCAGCTGTACTAACAATAGTTGTAGTCCTGGTACCAGCTATGGTAGGTATAAGTCGGTCCTGATGTCTTAGTAGCAATATTAATCAATATTGTGAGATAAAAGGTGATTGTAGTTGAGAGTGAGAGCTTCTATACTCTTTTTAAGCTCGATTAAGATCTAAACCCTCACAATAGCTCTCAAATCCACGTGTATTAAGAGCTGAGGGAAGCTTCTCCGATGCCCTGACTGCCCTCAGCCCTCTACTCTGGCAAGGAAATATTAATTTAAAGTGTACCTGTCTGGACTCAAGAGGCTCGAGTCTAGGCTCTTGAATCAAGACAGATTTGGGAAAAAAAGCGAATATACTATTTGAAACTGAGAAGCTTAAAACATGTTGTGGTATACCAACATAATTATACGGTGCGGTATACCAACACGAAGAGCATAGTACTGATTTGGCGATAATGTTGATATTTGTCGATGTTACAGAGGAGGTCTGTGGCACGGTGAGTGCCTGTGAGCAGTGTGTCGTAGACCTGAAGCTGCCAGAGTCTGTCAAGAAGGGCTGCTTAGGTGACAGTAAGTACCTTACTCGCCTTGCCTGACACACAGGTGGCTCCATCTGCCTCACCTTGCCTGACACACAGGTGGCTCCATCTGCCTCACTATGACTGACACACAGGTGGCTCCATCTGCCTCACCGTGACTGACACACAGGTGGCTCCATCTGCCTCACCGTGACTGACACTATAACTATACTAATAAATAATATTTAATAAAATATTGAAAATAATATTTTGATAATTATATTGATTTCCATGATGGTTAAAACTGTTTATTTTTTGTTCTGACATAATAAAAATATGTACTAATATATACAACAGCTTCAGGTTGCAACAGCGCAGCAAGTGCAGCTGCATGCATCAACGCTGCGTATGGCAAGGTATGTCAACTGTCAACACGTTGCCCATGTCAGCCTCGAGCTGTTATATGCCTCTCACCGTCTGGGGAAACTCATAACAGTAACCCAGACGCGTCTTAAACATGACTCAATTAACTGTCACCATCCTGGATGATGGTTACCTAGTTACCTTCTGAGACTCCTTGTATCCAGCCAGGATTATGGCTGACGTAGTCCATGTCTCAATATATATTTTTTTACTCGTGTATTTTGCATAATTATAGTCTTTCAATGAGCTCTAACTGCGAATGTTTTACCAGTTAACCCGTGAAACAATGTAGAGTGAAGATCAGAAGACTCTTGTTGTAACAACCCGACAATGTATTGGTCATTGAAGGAACCATTGTTGTGTCAGAATTACTCTCCCTTAACCCATCAACAATTCTCTCCTGCTTACCGGTCGCTATACACTCTCAATTACTAGTTATTCACAAGCTTTCCATCCAACAACACATACCAAATCCTCACAAAAACACTAGTGAATGTGAATTGGTATCTGAACATCCCAACCCATTCTCGCACTTGCTTTAGTCAATATTGGCTTATTAATAAGTGCATATGTGACATACTAATTGATTGTGAACATTTTAGTTTACCTTGAAAAGCTTCAAAGAAAACACCGACCTCACCTAACCTTCTTAGTATGTTAAGATAAGCATCATATTGCTTATTATTTACAATTATTACTTAACCTACCAACGGTATAGGTTAACTTCCATGGGTTCGTTCAGCATCGTGTTAAACGAACCGTTAATCAAAAATAATTTCAGTGTTGATAGCTTAGTTGATTTAGGAGCAAGGGGAAGATGAATACTATTGCTTCAGGGAATCAAGGGAGATTATTTATTAACTGGAATCCTTTAACCATTAAGTGAACATGGATGACATTAAACTCAAAGAGAGAAATTAGTATAAGACGTCTATCTTCAATTCACATCTGTGATTTATTAAAACACTGATGACTTGGTGGCATCCTTATCACTATACTTATAACCACTAAGAAATTTAATTTGATTATGTTATTAGGGACACTGGAAAAGGCACTCTGATATATTCTACCAGGAAGTGATATCTTCGTTGACCAGACCACACTCTAGAAAGTGAAGGGACGACGACGTTTCGGTCCGTCTTGGATCTTTCTCAAGTCGATTGACAAGGGGTCCAATCGACTTGAGAATGGTCCAGGACGGACCGAAACGTCGTCGTCCCTTCGCTTTCTAGTGTGTGGTCTGGTCAACATTCTGGTCGTTGTGACGTGACTGAAGAATGCAGATATCATATCGCCTGCAGATATCACTGCAGGCGATGTGACTCATCGCCTGCTGTGATATCTTCCACCAGTAAGTGACAGGGGAATCCTTATCACAATCATAACGATATCGTAAACACAGGCCTCGGAATATATAGACAAACCCACACACTCTCCAGACTTATTCCTTCATCAGCGTCTACAGTGAATACAATGTCTCTCCCCCCCCCTATACGAAACAACCCAATCACCAAACTCAGCTAGGTGATTGGGTCGTTTCGCTGAGTAAATGAACATTCTCTCCCCCCCCCCTATACGAAACGACCCAATCACCAAACTCAGCTAGGTGATTGGGTCGTTTCGCTGAGTAAATGAACATTTCAAGTCCATCTTCCACTGATAACCTATAGGTCTCTCGAGCTAGATACCACTTAATGCCAATGAACTGGGGGAAGACTAATAGCTGCCACCTCGACACTTTTCTTACATTTGTTTCTTGTGCGCGGGTCGTGCTAAATGGTCACCCTTCCAGGTTCTATCCAAAGTTAATATTGGCCCATTACAGTTTGCAGTTTTATGGTTCTAAATCCCTTACCAGACGAGATATCTTGTCTTGTCAGGCCAGATGTGCCATGAAGAATAATTGCTACAGGTGTTCTACTGTTCTTCGCAATGTTCTATTGCCCCTCATAATGATCTGTAGTTCATTATTAATGTTCTAACTTGTTCAAGATCAAAATTAGAGGATTCCTAGACTCTTTTACATTGTAGAGCATTAGAGTAGAGGACTGCTTCAGTTCGCCAGTTAATGGTGAGGTGCCATGACGCTGTCTTTTTGACAGCCGTGGGACAGTTAATGGACATTAATAATAAACAGGAAGGAAATAGGTTTTTCTGAAAGGGTGAGTTCATGTTCTTGTATGATAAAAAAAATGGTTAGTAATAACTGAGTGATGATAATATAATGACATATATATCTCAACAGGACTCCGGATGTCTCCCCACTACTGGTTAATTAAGTTGAGTACTTCAACTACGTCCAGTACGGTCCACCACCACTTGACTTCCGCACCATCTGTTGACATCCTACAAAAATGACAAAAATATTCGGCTACCAGCACCAGCATCGAGTAGCAGCACGCAGGTCTTTCTCAATTGGCAATCTTTAAAACTTCTCATCTCCACTCCACCCACATCTTGATCCCTACATCAGCTGCTGGAAGACATTATAACCCTCCCAACTGCTGGAAGACGTCTTGATCTCCCGACTCCACTCCAGCAGCTGGAAAGTATCTTTATCCTCACTCCAACAGGGCTTCATCAAATTCAATTCTTCAATAAATTTGCGAGTAGAATTTATTGTTTTTATAATTCCTGGTATATTGATATCATAGCTTTAGGTTGGCTGATGCTACATCAATTTAACGTTTATTAGTTTCCACCAAAACCCGGAGTCCAACATTCGTGTTGAAGAGAAATTTATCACGGAAAAAAATATTGATGCATTTCTCATTATATATGAAAGAAACATAAGTTATCATCGTGGGTAAACACACACATGTAATTATTGTCAATAGTTGTAAATAATAACATAATTACTAACAGCTCTTCAATGTACATGTTAGTCAACACACACTATATGCTCACTCATAAATACTTACCTCATAAATTTTGTTGGATTAACTTTATCCTAAATACATGTTAATTTTGATTCATATGTGAATTTCTTTTCTGACTTTGGCAAAGGAAAAAGACACAAATTCTCCCGTTTTCTCATTAAACATTGCTGAATTTCAAAACATTACTGTCCAGGTCACACAAAAACTTAAGTTTAAGTGTAATAATAGTAATTTTCTATACTTTTATGACATGTAAGCAATTACTACCCAGGAACAGAAATTGTGTAACTTTGTGAGTTATGAGATGCTAGAGACGTTTCTCATATATTTTGAGATATTAGAGGAGCTTCTCTTTTTTGAGACACATATGAAGACCTTCTCGTGTTTTATGAGTTTTTAGAAGATCTTACAATGTATTATGAGATGCTTAATAACCGTTTTCATTATGAGAAGTTTGAGAACCTTCCTGTTTAATTATCAAATTAAAGAGCATCCTTCTGTATCCTACCGGAAACGCTCTTGCGTAATAGTGGCTTTAGGCATTGTATGTACTAGCTCTATCTATAAATCCATCAACGTTTTGTATCTCACCTTGTATGTGTGTACTTTACCTGAATATATATTGGATTTGATTTTTGATTTTGTGTATTATGAGCAGCTTGAGGATGTTCTCCTGTATTATGAGTTACTAGGGGACCTCCTCCTGCTTTATGAGTAGCTAGGGGACCTGCTCCTGCTTTATGAGTAGCTAGGGGACCTGCTCCTGCTTTATGAGTTGCTAGGGAACCTGCTCCTACATTATGAGTGGCTAGGGGGACCTGCTCCTACATTATGAGTTGCTAGGGAACCTGCTCCTGTATTATAAGTTGCTAGGGGGACCTGCTCCTGCACTATGAGTTGCTAGGGGGACTTGCTCCTGCATTATGAGTGGCTGGGGAGACCTGCTCCTGCAATATGAGTGGCTAGGGGACCTGCTCCTGTATTATGAGTTGCTAGGGGACCTGCTCCTGCATTATGAGTGGCTGGGGAGACCTGCTCCTGCAATATGAGTGGCTAGGGGGACCTGCTCCTACATTATGAGTTGCTAGGGAACCTGCTCCTGTATTATAAGTTGCTAGGGGGACCTGCTCCTGCACTATGAGTTGCTAGGGAACCTGCTCCTGCATTATGAGTGGCTAGGGGACCTGCTCCTGCATTATGAGTTGCTAGGGGACCTGCTCCTGCACTATGAGTTGCTAGGGAACCTGCTCCTTCATTATGAGTTGCTAGGGGACCTGCTCCTATATTATGAGTTGCTAGGGAACCTGCTCCTGCATTATGAGTGGCTAGGGGACCTGCTACTGCATTATGAGTGGCTAGGGGGACCTGCTCCTACATTATGAGTTGCTAGGGAACCTGCTCCTGCATTATGAGTGGCTAGGGGGACCTTACTCCTGCATTATGAGTTGCTAGGGGACCTGCTCCTGCACTATGAGTTGCTAGGGAACCTGCTCCTTCATTATGAGTTGCTAGGGGACCTGCTCCTGTATTATGTGTTACTAGGGGACCTGCTCCTGTATTATGAGTTGCTAGGGGGACCTGCTCCTGCATTATGAGTGGCTAGGAGACCTACTCCTACATTATGAGTGGCTTGGAGACCTGCCCCTGTATTATGAGTAGATAGGGGACCTGCTCTTCCATTATGAGTGGCTAGGAGACCTGCTCCTGTATTATGAGTGGCTAGGGGGACCTTACTCCTGTATTATGAGTGCTGGGGGACCTTACTCCTGTATTATGAGTGGCTAGGGGGACCTTACTCCTGTATTATGAGCTTTATGCAGTATGAGATATTAAGGAACCTTGCCGTATGAGTGAGATGTAAGACTCGAATATTATGAGATGCTAGAGGAAACTTTCTGTGTATTATGAGAAGGCAAAAGCCCATAACCCCCCCCGCCCCCCCCCCCCCCCGCCCCCGCCCCCTCCTCATTTTTCCTCACCCCTGCAGCTCCGTTCGGGGATCGAACCCCTGCACTGCATTCGCTAAACGTGATGTTGAGAAGTGTCGTCTATACTGTCACGATATGTATACTGTCACGATGTGTATACTGTCACGATATGTATACTGTCACGATGTGTATACTGCCACAATGTTTATACTGTGACGATGTATATACTGTCACGATGTTTATACTTTCACGATGTGTATACTGTCACAATGTTTATACTGTGACGATGTGTATACTGTCACGATGTTTATACTGTCAAGATCCTTCAGTCCAACGTCGCACCTGTCAGCCGTGACAAGAGTCATAAACACACACGACAATGACATCAACGTATGACACTCAACAGGGAACTCACCCCAGCTATGGTGCTCATGAGGGCTTTGACGTCACTTACCCTCACTATTCCCTCATGTTCCCTCACCTACAGACGCCTCTTAACACATAAGAGACGTCTGGTGCCGTCACGCTGTGGTGCTCTCTGGCGTGATCGGCTTGACTGTTGTTGGCCTCAGCGAGTACACACACTCATCTCCTCGCTGTGAGGTAACTCAGGGATCTCATTTTTCACCATTTGTTCCAAGAATGAAATTCAAGTCATCACCATTGGTGTAAATTTCACGGAACTTAACATAAAAATTTTAATTTCCTTTTGAGACACTAAGAGCCTTCAAAACATAACAAGTGTTGGACATTAGAACTTAAATTTACACAGTGGACAAATTTCAGTGTCCAGACATATTAATACAAGCACGCTAATATCTCCTCGAGTCACTAGATGGAAGTATCTACGGATGTAGATATATATTTTTTTCCCAAATAAGAGTGACTGGTAAGTTCTCAGGTGTAAGGCTTTCTGAAGGTCACTTGAAACTTTACGCTAAGTCACTATAACTCTGACGCGCCTTGAGTGCACGCTAAGACTATAATTTCAGCTTTTGAGTGTCAGTGTGAAGCCTTGAGAGTGACATTGACTGCGTCCTCTGCAGGAGACACGTGCGCCAGTCATACTGTCGGCGCCCGGCAGGACACTACCTAGGTGACACAGTGTACCCCGGGGGCTGGACACTTCCTAGGTGACACAGTGTACCCTGGGGCAGGACACTTCCTAGGTGACACAGTGTACCCTGGGGCTGGACACTTCCTAGGTGACACAGTGTACCCTGGGGCTGGACACTTCCTAGGTGACACAGTGTACCCCGGGGTCTGGACACTTCCTAGGTGACACAGTGTACCCCGGGGGCTGGACACTTCCTACGTGACACAGTGTACCCTGGGGGCTGGACACTTCCTACGTGACACAGTGTACCCTGGGGGCTGGACACTTCCTAGGTGACACAGTGTACCCCGGGGGCAGGACACTTCCTAGGTGACACAGTGTACCCGGGGGCAGGACACTTCCTAGGTGACACAGTGTACCCTGGGGCAGGACACTTCCTAGGTGACACAGTGTACCCTGGGGCTGGACACTTCCTAGGTGACACAGTGTACCCTGGGGCAGGACACTTCCTAGGTGACACAGTGTACCCCGGGGGCTGGACACTTCCTAGGTGACACAGTGTACCCTGGGGCAGGACACTTCCTAGGTGACACAGTGTACCCCGGGGCAGGACACTTCCTAGGTGACACAGTGTACCCCGGGGGCTGGACACTTCCTAGGTGACACAGTGTACCCTGGGGCAGGACACTTCCTAGGTGACACAGTGTACCCCGGGGGCAGGACACTTCCTAGGTGACACAGTGTACCCCGGGGGCTGGACACTTCCTAGGTGACACAGTGTACCCTGGGGCAGGACACTTCCTAGGTGACACAGTGTACCCCGGGGGCTGGACACTTGTTAGGTGACACAGTGTACCCTGGGGCAGGACACTTCCTAGGTGACACAGTGTACCCCGGGGGCTGGACACTTGTTAGGTGACACAGTGTACCCTGGGGCAGGACACTTCCTAGGTGACACAGTGTACCCCGGGGGCTGGACACTTCCTAGGTGACACAGTGTACCCTGGGGCAGGACACTTCCTAGGTGACACAGTGTACCCCTGGGGCTGGACACTTCCTAGGTGACACAGTGTACCCTAGGGCAGGACACTTCCTAGGTGACACAGTGTACCCCGGGGCAGGACACTTCCTAGGTGACACAGTGTACCCCGGGGGCTGGACACTTCCTAGGTGACACAGTGTACCCCGGGGGCTGGACACTTCCTAGGTGACACAGTGTACCCCGGGGGCTGGACACTTCCTAGGTGACACAGTGTACCCTGGGACTGGACACTTCCTAGGTGACGCAGTGTACCCCGGGGGCTGGACACTTCCTAGGTGACACAGTGTACCCCGGGGGCTGGACACTTCCTAGGTGACACAGTGTACCCCGGGGCTGGACACTTCCTAGGTGACACAGTGTACCCTGGGGCAGGACACTTCCTAGGTGACACAGTGTACCCCGGGGGCAGGACACTACCTAGGTGACACAGTGTACCCCGGGGGCTGGACACTTCCTAGGTGACACAGTGTACCCTGGGGCTGGACACTTCCCAGGTGACACAGTGTACCCCGGGGTCTGGACACTTCCTAGGTGACACAGTGTACCCTGGGGGCTGGACACTTCCTAGGTGACACAGTGTACCCCGGGGTCTGGACACTTCCTAGGTGACACAGTGTACCCCGGGGTCTGGACACTTCCTAGGTGACACAGTGTACCCCGGGGGCTGGACACTTCCTACGTGACACAGTGTACCCTGGGGCAGGACACTTCCTACGTGACACAGTGTACCCTGGGGGCTGGACACTTCCTAGGTGACACAGTGTACCCCGGGGGCAGGACACTTCCTAGGTGACACAGTGTACCCCGGGGGCTGGACACTTCCTAGGTGACACAGTGTACCCCGGGGTCTGGACACTTCCTAGGTGACACAGTGTACCCCGGGGTCTGGACACTTCCTAGGTGACACAGTGTACCCCGGGGGCTGGACACTTCCTACGTGACACAGTGTACCCTGGGGGCTGGACACTTCCTACGTGACACAGTGTACCCTGGGGGCTGGACACTTCCTAGGTGACACAGTGTACCCCGGGGGCAGGACACTTCCTAGGTGACACAGTGTACCCGGGGGCAGGACACTTCCTAGGTGACACAGTGTACCCTGGGGCAGGACACTTCCTAGGTGACACAGTGTACCCTGGGGCTGGACACTTCCTAGGTGACACAGTGTACCCTGGGGCAGGACACTTCCTAGGTGACACAGTGTACCCTGGGGGCTGGACACTTCCTAGGTGACACAGTGTACCCCGGGGGCAGCTAGGACACTTCCTAGGTGACACAGTGTACCCTGGGGCAGGACACTTCCTAGGTGACACAGTGTACCCTGGGGCTGGACACTTCCTAGGTGACACAGTGTACCCCGGGGGCAGGACACTTCCTAGGTGACACAGTGTACCCGGGGGCAGGACACTTCCTAGGTGACACAGTGTACCCTGGGGCAGGACACTTCCTAGGTGACACAGTGTACCCTGGGGCTGGACACTTCCTAGGTGACACAGTGTACCCTGGGGCAGGACACTTCCTAGGTGACACAGTGTACCCCGGGGGCTGGACACTTCCTAGGTGACACAGTGTACCCTGGGGCAGGACACTTCCTAGGTGACACAGTGTACCCCGGGGCAGGACACTTCCTAGGTGACACAGTGTACCCCGGGGGCTGGACACTTCCTAGGTGACACAGTGTACCCTGGGGCAGGACACTTCCTAGGTGACACAGTGTACCCCGGGGGCAGGACACTTCCTAGGTGACACAGTGTACCCCGGGGGCTGGACACTTCCTAGGTGACACAGTGTACCCTGGGGCAGGACACTTCCTAGGTGACACAGTGTACCCCGGGGGCTGGGCACTTGTTAGGTGACACAGTGTACCCTGGGGCAGGACACTTCCTAGGTGACACAGTGTACCCCGGGGGCTGGACACTTGTTAGGTGACACAGTGTACCCTGGGGCAGGACACTTCCTAGGTGACACAGTGTACCCCGGGGGCTGGACACTTCCTAGGTGACACAGTGTACCCTGGGGCAGGACACTTCCTAGGTGACACAGTGTACCCCTGGGGCTGGACACTTCCTAGGTGACACAGTGTACCCTAGGGCAGGACACTTCCTAGGTGACACAGTGTACCCCGGGGCATGACACTTCCTAGGTGACACAGTGTACCCCGGGGGCTGGACACTTCCTAGGTGACACAGTGTACCCCGGGGGCTGGACACTTCCTAGGTGACACAGTGTACCCTGGGGCAGGACACTTCCTAGGTGACGCAGTGTACCCTGGGACTGGACACTTCCTAGGTGACACAGTGTACCCTGGGGCTGGACACTTCCTAGGTCACACAGTGTACCCTGGGGCAGGACACTTCCTAGGTGACGCAGTGTACCCTGGGACTGGACACTTCCTAGGTGACGCAGTGTACCCCGGGGGCTGGACACTTCCTAGGTGACACAGTGTACCCCGGGGGCTGGACACTTCCTAGGTGACACAGTGTACCCATGGGCTGGACACTTCCTAGGTGACACAGTGTACCCTGGGGCAGGACACTTCCTAGGTGACACAGTGTACCCTGGGGCTGGACACTTCCTAGGTCACACAGTGTACCCTGGGGCAGGACACTTCCTAGGTGACACAGTGTACCCCGGGGGTAGGACACTTCCTAGGTGACACAGTGTACCCTGGGGCAGGACACTTCCTAGGTGACACAGTGTACCCCGGGGGCAGGACACTTCCTAGGTGACACAGTGTACCCTGGGGCAGGACACTTCCTAGGTGACGCAGTGTACCCCGGGGGCAGGACACTTCCTAGGTGACACAGTGTACCCTGGGGCGGGACACTTCCTAGGTGACGCAGTGTACCCCGGGGGCAGGACACTTCCTAGGTGACACAGTGTACCCGGGGGCAGGACACTTCCTAGGTGACGCAGTGTACCCCGGGGGCTGGACACTTCCTAGGTGACGCAGTGTACCCTGGGGCTGGACACTTCCTAGGTGACACAGTGTACCCCGGGGTCTGGACACTTCCTAGGTGACACAGTGTACCCCGGGGGCTGGACACTTCCTACGTGACACAGTGTACCCTGGGGGCTGGACACTTCCTACGTGACACAGTGTACCCTGGGGGCTGGACACTTCCTAGGTGACACAGTGTACCCCGGGGGCAGGACACTTCCTAGGTGACACAGTGTACCCGGGGGCAGGACACTTCCTAGGTGACACAGTGTACCCTGGGGCAGGACACTTCCTAGGTGACACAGTGTACCCTGGGGCTGGACACTTCCTAGGTGACACAGTGTACCCTGGGGCAGGACACTTCCTAGGTGACACAGTGTACCCCGGGGGCTGGACACTTCCTAGGTGACACAGTGTACCCTGGGGCAGGACACTTCCTAGGTGACACAGTGTACCCCGGGGCAGGACACTTCCTAGGTGACACAGTGTACCCCGGGGGCTGGACACTTCCTAGGTGACACAGTGTACCCTGGGGCAGGACACTTCCTAGGTGACACAGTGTACCCCGGGGGCAGGACACTTCCTAGGTGACACAGTGTACCCCGGGGGCTGGACACTTCCTAGGTGACACAGTGTACCCTGGGGCAGGACACTTCCTAGGTGACACAGTGTACCCCGGGGGCTGGACACTTGTTAGGTGACACAGTGTACCCTGGGGCAGGACACTTCCTAGGTGACACAGTGTACCCCGGGGGCTGGACACTTGTTAGGTGACACAGTGTACCCTGGGGCAGGACACTTCCTAGGTGACACAGTGTACCCCGGGGGCTGGACACTTCCTTGGTGACACAGTGTACCCTGGGGCAGGACACTTCCTAGGTGACACAGTGTACCCCTGGGGCTGGACACTTCCTAGGTGACACAGTGTACCCTAGGGCAGGACACTTCCTAGGTGACACAGTGTACCCCGGGGCAGGACACTTCCTAGGTGACACAGTGTACCCCGGGGGCTGGACACTTCCTAGGTGACACAGTGTACCCCGGGGGCTGGACACTTCCTAGGTGACACAGTGTACCCCGGGGGCTGGACACTTCCTAGGTGACACAGTGTACCCTGGGACTGGACACTTCCTAGGTGACGCAGTGTACCCCGGGGGCTGGACACTTCCTAGGTGACACAGTGTACCCCGGGGGCTGGACACTTCCTAGGTGACACAGTGTACCCCGGGGGCTGGACACTTCCTAGGTGACACAGTGTACCCTGGGGCAGGACACTTCCTAGGTGACACAGTGTACCCCGGGGGCAGGACACTACCTAGGTGACACAGTGTACCCCGGGGGCTGGACACTTCCTAGGTGACACAGTGTACCCTGGGGCTGGACACTTCCCAGGTGACACAGTGTACCCCGGGGTCTGGACACTTCCTAGGTGACACAGTGTACCCTGGGGGCTGGACACTTCCTAGGTGACACAGTGTACCCCGGGGTCTGGACACTTCCTAGGTGACACAGTGTACCCCGGGGTCTGGACACTTCCTAGGTGACACAGTGTACCCCGGGGGCTGGACACTTCCTACGTGACACAGTGTACCCTGGGGCAGGACACTTCCTACGTGACACAGTGTACCCTGGGGGCTGGACACTTCCTAGGTGACACAGTGTACCCCGGGGGCAGGACACTTCCTAGGTGACACAGTGTACCCCGGGGGCTGGACACTTCCTAGGTGACACAGTGTACCCCGGGGTCTGGACACTTCCTAGGTGACACAGTGTACCCCGGGGTCTGGACACTTCCTAGGTGACACAGTGTACCCCGGGGGCTGGACACTTCCTACGTGACACAGTGTACCCTGGGGGCTGGACACTTCCTACGTGACACAGTGTACCCTGGGGGCTGGACACTTCCTAGGTGACACAGTGTACCCCGGGGGCAGGACACTTCCTAGGTGACACAGTGTACCCGGGGGCCGGACACTTCCTAGGTGACACAGTGTACCCTGGGGCAGGACACTTCCTAGGTGACACAGTGTACCCTGGGGCTGGACACTTCCTAGGTGACACAGTGTACCCTGGGGCAGGACACTTCCTAGGTGACACAGTGTACCCTGGGGGCTGGACACTTCCTAGGTGACACAGTGTACCCCGGGGGCAGCTAGGACACTTCCTAGGTGACACAGTGTACCCTGGGGCAGGACACTTCCTAGGTGACACAGTGTACCCTGGGGCTGGACACTTCCTAGGTGACACAGTGTACCCCGGGGGCAGGACACTTCCTAGGTGACACAGTGTACCCGGGGGCAGGACACTTCCTAGGTGACACAGTGTACCCTGGGGCAGGACACTTCCTAGGTGACACAGTGTACCCTGGGGCTGGACACTTCCTAGGTGACACAGTGTGCCCTGGGGCAGGACACTTCCTAGGTGACACAGTGTACCCCGGGGGCTGGACACTTCCTAGGTGACACAGTGTACCCTGGGGCAGGACACTTCCTAGGTGACACAGTGTACCCCGGGGCAGGACACTTCCTAGGTGACACAGTGTACCCCGGGGGCTGGACACTTCCTAGGTGACACAGTGTACCCTGGGGCAGGACACTTCCTAGGTGACACAGTGTACCCCGGGGGCAGGACACTTCCTAGGTGACACAGTGTACCCCGGTGGCTGGACACTTCCTAGGTGACACAGTGTACCCTGGGGCAGGACACTTCCTAGGTGACACAGTGTACCCCGGGGGCTGGGCACTTGTTAGGTGACACAGTGTACCCTGGGGCAGGACACTTCCTAGGTGACACAGTGTACCCCGGGGGCTGGACACTTGTTAGGTGACACAGTGTACCCTGGGGCAGGACACTTCCTAGGTGACACAGTGTACCCCGGGGGCTGGACACTTCCTAGGTGACACAGTGTACCCTGGGGCAGGACACTTCCTAGGTGACACAGTGTACCCCTGGGGCTGGACACTTCCTAGGTGACACAGTGTACCCTAGGGCAGGACACTTCCTAGGTGACACAGTGTACCCCGGGGCATGACACTTCCTAGGTGACACAGTGTACCCCGGGGGCTGGACACTTCCTAGGTGACACAGTGTACCCCGGGGGCTGGACACTTCCTAGGTGACACAGTGTACCCTGGGGCAGGACACTTCCTAGGTGACGCAGTGTACCCTGGGACTGGACACTTCCTAGGTGACACAGTGTACCCTGGGGCTGGACACTTCCTAGGTCACACAGTGTACCCTGGGGCAGGACACTTCCTAGGTGACGCAGTGTACCCTGGGACTGGACACTTCCTAGGTGACGCAGTGTACCCCGGGGGCTGGACACTTCCTAGGTGACACAGTGTACCCCGGGGGCTGGACACTTCCTAGGTGACACAGTGTACCCATGGGCTGGACACTTCCTAGGTGACACAGTGTACCCTGGGGCAGGACACTTCCTAGGTGACACAGTGTACCCTGGGGCTGGACACTTCCTAGGTCACACAGTGTACCCTGGGGCAGGACACTTCCTAGGTGACACAGTGTACCCCGGGGGTAGGACACTTCCTAGGTGACACAGTGTACCCTGGGGCAGGACACTTCCTAGGTGACACAGTGTACCCCGGGGGCAGGACACTTCCTAGGTGACACAGTGTACCCTGGGGCAGGACACTTCCTAGGTGACGCAGTGTACCCCGGGGGCAGGACACTTCCTAGGTGACACAGTGTACCCTGGGGCGGGACACTTCCTAGGTGACGCAGTGTACCCCGGGGGCAGGACACTTCCTAGGTGACACAGTGTACCCGGGGGCAGGACACTTCCTAGGTGACGCAGTGTACCCCGGGGGCTGGACACTTCCTAGGTGACGCAGTGTACCCTGGGGGCTGGACACTTCCTAGGTGACACAGTGTACCCTGGGGCAGGACACTTCCTAGGTGACGCAGTGTATCCCGGGGCTGGACATTTCCTAGGTGACCTAAGAAATCATTTAATGAACGTGTGTGGTCATGGTTCTCCCTTAAAGAATATACTGAACCTCTCCCATGTGAAATAAAGAATACACTGAACCTCTCCCATATATTACAAAGAATACACTGAACGTTTCCCATGTGTTACAAAGAATATACTGAACCTCTCCCATGTGTTACAAAGAATATACTGAACCTCTCCCATGTGTTACAAAGAATATACTGAACCTCTCCCATGTGTTGCAAAGAATATACTGAACCTCACCTCATGCTCAAACTTGATCTTAATATTTAGTCGCATACAATGAGAGGAATTTAAAAATATGAAAAATTCTAAGGAACTCTCCGTAACATGTTGACGACATTAAAGATACTCAAACATGTTACACATAGGATCTTATTACATACGATCACTGAGGAATGTGTAGGACTCAGTTTTAATGAACACCTATTTAAAGCTCTCGTTTCGACATGCATATTTTATCTTCCTAAGCGTCTTGAAAAGGAAGAAAGAGGGCAGGTATTTATTTGCTAAAGATTCCCTTTACCGTTTGATAACTTATATAGTATCTTTAAGGGTAGTTGAGTTTATAATTAATTTCAGGCTAGAGAAAACTACGCACTGACGCGCTGTTTGGTGTGGGGTGTTGTCACTGCGTACGCCTCTAGCAAGAGCCTCAAATGTATCTGAAATGCCGGATATCCGGATCTTTTCTTGGCGACCAGTTTGTGCTGCGTCGCCAGAGAAGCGTCACGCCAGGAGCATGTGGTGTGACTCGCTGCGTCACCAAGGATGTGTCGCGCCAGGAGCATGTGGTGTGACTCGCTGCGTCACCAAAGATGTGTCGCGCCAGGAGCGTGTGGTGTGACTCGCTGCGTCATCAAGGATGTGTCGCGCCAGGAGCATGTGGTGTGACTCGCTGCGTCACCAAAGATGTGTCGCGCCAGGAGCGTGTGGTGTGACTCGCTGCGTCACCAAGGATGTGTCGCACCAGGAGCGTGTGGTGTGACTCGCTGCGTCACTAGGAAAGTGTCACACTCGAAGCAGATAGAGTGTCGTCCATCTCTCATGTCAAGAGAAGAGTCAACGACACGCGAGAGACGACGAGCAACTTTTCCAGTATACCAACTTTTTTTTTAATATTTCCAGTACACATCCGTGTACTGTAAATATTCACTTGACTTCTCCACCTTGTGTTACTGACTGCTTTCCTCACGCTCCTTAATCATATCATTTGACTATCACCTCACACTGTTATCAAGGCCAAGTAAAGAATTAAAATAATCATTGATCCTTAGATTTTATATATGCATTATCTTTTTTTCTAATCTGATGTTTATGTAATAAAGTTATTTTAGTGTATAGCTCTTTTAATCTCTTCTAATGACTCTTTCTAACGTCTATACAACCATACTTGAGAAAATCAATTGGAGCAATTGACTCGAATCATCGCTCAAGGCCTCGAACCATTGCTCGAACTGAGTCATTGATTTATATCATGTTAGTGTGGGTTCTTGGTGGGTCATAATTGTTAATAAGTGTAGCACACAGTTTAGGTCCTCTCCGTCCCTCTGTATGTTATTGGTACAATGTCGGACTTCTCGATTTATTGGCTAGATTTTTCCCTCTTGGAGTCAATAAATCTTTGAGGCAAATCCAGAGTGGATAACTGAGTCCCTCTGCACATTCCTTCAGAATCTAGGGAGATAATCTGTACATTTCTAGAGCTTTTTATCGACATCCAGTAACAGTGTCAGTCACTTTCTCTTGTGTTAGTTATATTTCTCTCAAGCTTTTGGTCATTCTTCCTTTAAAGTCTGGTGTACTGAAATCTACGTTTTCTATAAACTCTATTAATTTTTATATTTAATGTCTCACGCATTTATTTCTTCAATTTAAATATAATCGAGAGAAAAGACACATAGACAGAGAGATAGACAGACAAAACAGCATAGTTGGCTTCGTTCTCAAATCACAGTCGAGATTCCGGGTTCAATTACATGGCGGGACAGAAATGGTTATCTTTCACCTAATGGCTCTTTTCACCTAACAGTGAAATAAGTACCCAAGAGTTAGGCAATGTTTCTGAAAATATTTCCAAGGATAGGTCAGTTGTTCGACTCTAGGGGAACATAGAAACATCTTAGATACGAAATGGATGTGTGTGGGTGTATTATATATATATATACTGACTTTCTTTACTGGAAATGAAGTTATTCAGATAGAGACAGTCACACAGAGATACAAAATCAGACACAAAGAAAGAGAGAGAGAGAGAGAGAGAGAGAGAGAGAGAGAGAGAGAGAGAGAGAGAGAGAGAGAGAGAGAGAGAGAGAGAGAGAGAGAGAGAGAGAGAGAGAGAGTGAGAGTGAGAGAGAGAGAGCGAGAGAGAGAGTGAGAGTGAGAGAGAGAAGAGAGAGAGAGAGAGAGAGAGAGAGAGAGAGAGAGAGAGAGAGAGAGAGAGAGAGAGAGAGAGAGAGAGAGAGAGAGAGAGAGAGAGAGAGAGAGAGAGAGAGAGAGAGAGAGAGAGAGAGTGAGAGTGAGAGAGAGCGAGCGAGAGAGAGAGAGTGAGAGTGAGAGTGAGAGAGAGAGAGAGAGAGAGAGAGAGAGAGAGAGAGAGAGAGAGAGAGAGAGAGAGAGAGAGAGAGAGAGAGAGAGAGAGAGAGAGAGAGAGAGAGAGAGAGAGAGTGAGAGAGAGTGAGAGAGAGTGAGAGAGAGAGAAAGAGAGAGAGAGAGAGAGAGAGAGAGAGAGAGAGAGAGAGAGAGAGAGAGAGAGAGAGAGAGAGAGAGAGAGAGAGAGAGAGAGAGAGAGAGAGAGAGAGAGAGAGAGAGAGAGAGAGAGAGAGAGAGAGAGAGAGAGAGAGAGAGAGAGAGACACACACACAGAGAAAGATCTTGTCGACGGGCACTGCAAGGTATCCCACCTGGTGTTTGGATACATATATTTACACATGTGTAAATATATGTATCCAAAAATACGCAAACAAGAAAACAGGACCAGCTGAAGTTTCGTATTTTAAGCACCTCACTGTGGCGATCCAGGGGGGAAACATCCTTAACCATTCTTTGTCATCATCATCTTGTATTAAAAATGTCAAATGAACCACACAAACAGATTATCAAAGAGTGATGTAGTGTATGTAAGGATAAAAGGACATTCAATTGTATTGGTGTGGACCCACAAAATCCCTTCTGATCAGAAACCCCAAAATTCACTAGCCAGTTCATTAACCAGGTCATGACCTCCTAGACAGGTCATGACCTCCATGATAAACCGTGTCCAAGAGACTACTGCAGCCGCCTCTCCTCACGTGTCCCCCGACGAGTACATACAACCAGTTCAAACCAACCAGGAAGATTAGAGAGGAAGTGATTGGGTACCTAAAAGCCAGCGTCCGTGTTTCACAGGTAAGGATGCTCTCTATAAAAATTCATACCTGATCCAATCGGTGTAAATATATTACGCGGGAACAAATATCAAGAACAGCCGGGTTAGGCAAGCAAAGCAAAACAGGAGGAGCCCGAGTGCTTTCTTGAGGAAAAAGTCCGGCACCGTCCGGCCTCAGCAAGACCTCCCCGCACCCACTTTGTGTACGGATTGATACACTTTCTCCCTGGTTACCACACCTGGGCAACAGGGATTCCAACAGCTCCCTGGAACACCTGTCCCCCAGCGTCCCAAAGGTGTGTGTGTGGGGGGGATAGCGTGCAGAGCTCAACAGACGAGTATAGAGCTCAGCAGTCGTGTTTTACGTATACTTTACCTAAGGCAAAAAATTGTCATACTAGAAAATGTTAGCTGCTCGCGAAAATGACATAATGTCTCGTTTTCTGTTCGTGGGTCATCTGGTACGTTAGGATTAGGTACTTTAGTACGGCAGTTTCTTGGTGTTGGGAACGATCATGAAAACAAACACGCTTCCACTACACATAAGGGGCATAACTGGCAGACCACTCACAGTGTTCAAGATGAGAACTTGACAAACACCTCCAAAGGATACCTGATCAACCAGGCTGTAATTCATACATCAGGCTGCGAGCAGCCGCGTCCAACAACCTGGTTGATCAGTCTAGCAACCAGGAGGCCTGGTCGACGACCGGGCCGCGGGGGCGCTAAGCCCCGGAAGCACCTCAAGGTAACCTCAAGGTAAGGTCCCCAACGCTACCAGCGGGAGGGAAGACTCATCTGTTGATCCCAATAGACATGAAGTTCATGAAAGGAACTGTGCTCCATAAACACGTGCAAATGAACATTGAGACAATCCCGTACCATTTGAGGCTAAGTTATGCACGACTGCCTCGCAAGCCTGTGGAACATCCTATCTTCTGGCAGTACAGAGGGCACTGAGGAGAGGCTTAGACCACGAGAACTATGACCATGAGAACAGGAGTTCCCCAACAGCTGATTGATGTGATGTTCAAACACTGTGTTCCAGGAAGAAGCAAGCCAAGCAGAAAGCTTGACAGGGGTAATGAGATGTATATATACATACACACACATATATATAAACTGAGACCGTTACTGATCCGCCAGTCACAAGAGGCGATCGATCCAGCCGGAGAAGTTCCCATTTCTGTGCTAGAGGTGAGTGTTGAACTGTGGTGCGGGTTAGGCCAGGGAGTAGGTACCATTCGTAACTTCTCTAAGAATTTTGCCGTAATCTTTGACGTGCGTGACTGGACAGCGCGGTGTGGAATGTGTGTTAAAGGAGAAGTCAGAAGGCAAGTTACGTCCTCAAACTATTTAGAACTTGGTGAAGTTGTGCTTAATTACCTGCCTTAATCAATATGTAAATACAATAAGATAAACATGAAATATTTCCCCCCTATAAATTAATGTTATTTGTATTATTATACTAATTATAGCCAAGTATATATAACATTTTAACTACTTCCGAAAACAATGTGTATCCATAAGAACATGTCTATAGTCAGATGGTGCGAGCATGTGCTACAAGATACAAAATAACCAGACTGATCACTGGTGAATACCTTAATCTCTCTTTGACTACCGTGAATCACATGAGTACTAGTCTAAGACCGAAGAAATATTTACATAAAGACAAATATCTCATCTCATCTATTTGTTATCTCATCTAAAGTGCTGCTTTATTAATTCCTGAAAAAATATATCCGTATTACTTTCCAGTTAATTGTATACGTTCCTTCAGAGTCTTCTTATTTGTTCAGACAAATAAATGAATATTCCTCAGCTCCGCATAGTGTCAAAAAACTAATTGTTTAACCTTCACGCAGTTACGTTAACTTACAACGTCATCTTTCATCCCATGACAATTAGAGTTAACGACTGTCAATTTTTCTATTCGCATATCCAGCGATAACTTTGAATTTCAGGTTACAGAATTCAGGATTTTTTGAATTTTTTGGATTTTTTTTCTTGCAATATGAAATTGCACGAAAAATTCAGGTTTACAGATGCAAGTATTTAAGTCCTATCCTGCAGTGAGCATCCCACAGTGTTGACAGATTCAATTCCATAGGAAATCCATACCCCAGGTATGATAAAGTAATTATTAGGATTAATCAATATCAATAAAAAGTCATTTCCATATTTCAATCGCAGTATATTACGTTTTTTGTTTGTGGGATGATACAACAGCATTCCACAGTTCCTTTTGGCCTTTTTATCAGCAAAAATATTTACATCAGTCACAGTGACATTTTAAAATCCTTGTTGCTAAGCATTTTGATTTTTTTTTTTTTGTCCATTGGCTCGCTGTTTTTATTATTTTCCATTAGGACTCGCTGAACCGCGCACCGCGTAGCAGAAATCCGTCTGCGCAAACGTGTGATTAGCTCTCGCTCGCTTAATCTTACTCGCTACGATGGCGTTCAGGCGAGCAGATAAATTGCGTAATAATGTGTTGCTCGCTAATCTGGCATTAAAGTGACATGACAGAATGTTGGCTAATGTCTAACGTCTACACTAGCTTTTGAGCAGATAAGGGATACAGAGAGAGAGAGAGAGAGAGAGAGAGAGAGAGAGAGAGAGAGAGAGAGAGAGAGAGAGAGAGAGAGAGAGAGAGAGAGAGAGAGAGAGAGAGAGAGAGAGAGAGAGAGAGAGAGAGAGAGAGAGAGAGAGAGAGAAGAGAACATTAAATACGACATACACTTGCCAGAGAGAACGCAGTGTCTCATTTGTTGACGAAGGGAACAGTAAGAGAAGAATGTCGAACTTTCCTACCTGTTGCAGTGCATGCTAATGAAAGTTCACGAAGGAGTGTTTAATAATCTAGATATTCCAGTATACTCACTCACTCTCTCTCTCTCTCTCTCTCTCTCTCTCTCTCTCTCTCTCTCTCTCTCTCTCTCTCTCTCTCTCTCTCTCTCTCTCTCTCTCTCTCTCTCTCTCTCTCTCTCTCTCTCTCAGGAGTCATTACGTTAAGCAACCGGCGGCCGAGAAAGGCGGGATCCAAGAGCCAATGCTCAATCCTGCAGGCACAAAGAGGAAATATAAATATTAAACACACACACACACACACACACACACACACACACACACACACACACACACACACACACACACACACACACTAACACTAACACACACACTAACACACACAAGCACATACATTCAGAACCTGTCGCCCATGGTAAAATAAATCGTTAATTTGTAACCCATTATGTTGCTCCAACTAACCGCTTCGTATCTCTGCCTTTAGAGTGAGGCCAACAACCTTCAAAATGAGAGTGATGCTGGCGGTGTTCCTCTCATATGCTGTCATGGTGGCAGTAGTGCTGGCCCAAGGACGTGGTGGTGGCGGTGGGGGCTTCGGCGGTGGCGGCGGTGGTCGTGGTGGCGGCGGCGGTGGTGGTGGTCGTGGTGGCGGTGGTGGTGGTCGTGGTGGCGGTGGTGGTGGCGGTTTTGGTCGTGGCCATCGTGGCTGCATTGGTAAGTAATTCCGGGGTTGGTGTGGTGCGACATTAACTTAGCTACACTGGTAAGTAACTATTAGCGTTGCTTGTACTGATTAGCAACGGCAGAGGAGGCAAGACTTCTTGCATGAGGCGGTGACGGCACAGCACGGCGTCATTCACTGCCAGTCAGGACACTGCCAGTCTGGACACTGCCAGTCACGACACAGCCAGTCACGACACTGCCAGTCAGGACACTGTCAGTCACGACACTGCCAGTCAGGACACTGCCAGTTACGACACTGCCAGTCAGGACACTGCCAGTCACGACACTGCCAGTCAGGACACTGTCAGTCACAACACTGCCAGTCAGGACACTGCCAGTCAGGACACTGTCAGTCACGACACTGCCTGTCAGGACACTGCCAGTCACGATACTGCCAGTCAGGACACTGCCAGTCACGACACTGCCATTCACGACACTGCCAGTCACGACACTGCCAGTCAGGACACTGCCAGTCAGGACACTGCCAGTCAGGACACTGCCTGTCAGGACACTGCCAGTCACGACACAGCCAGTCACGACACTGCCAGTCAGGACACTGCCAGTCAGGACACTGCCAGTCAGGACACTGCCAGTCACGACACTGCCAGTCAGGACACTGTCTGTCACGACACTGCCAGTCACGACACTGCCAGTCAGGACACTGCCAGTCACGACACTGCCAGTCAGGACACTGTCAGTCAGGACACTGTCAGTCACGACACTGCCAGTCAGGACACTGCCAGTCACGACACTGCCAGTCAGGACACTGTCAGTCACGACACTGACAGTCAGGACACTGTTAGTCAGGACACTGTCAGTCAGGACACTGTCAGTCACGACACTGCCAGTCAGGACACTGCCAGTCACGACACTGCCAGTCACGACACTGTCAGTCAGGACACTGTCAGTCAGGACACTGCCAGTCAGGACATTGTCAGTCAGGACACTGCCAGTCACGACACTGCCAGTCAGGACACTGTCAGTCAGGACACTGCCAGTCAGGACACTGTCAGTCACGACACTGCCAGTCAGGACACTGTCAGTCACGACACTGCCAGTCAGGACACTGCCAGTCACGACACAGCCAGTCACGACACTGCCAGTCAGGACACTGTCAGTCACGACACTGCCAGTCAGGACACTGCCAGTCACGACACTGCCAGTCAGGACACTGCCAGTCACGACACTGCCTGTCAGGACACTGCCCCAGTCACGACACAGCCAGTCACGACACAGCCAGTCACGACACTGCCAGTCACGACACAGCCAGTCAGGACACAGCCAGTCACGACACTGCCAGTCACGACACAGCCAGTCACGACACAGCCAGTCACGACACTGCCAGTCACGACACAGCCAGTCAGGACACAGCCAGTCACGACACTGCCAGTCACGACACAGCCAGTCACGACACTGTCAGTCACGACACTGCCTGTCACGACACTGCCTGTCACGACACAGCCAGTCACGACACAGCCAGTCACGACACTGCCAGTCACGACACAGCTAGTCACGACACTGTCAGTCACGACACAGCCAGTCACGACACTGCCTGTCAGGACACTGCCAGTCAGGACACTGCCAGTCACGACACTGTCAGTCACGACACAGCCAGTCACGACACTGCCTGTCAGGACACTGCCAGTCAGGACACTGCCAGTCACGACACTGTCAGTCACGACACTGCCAGTCACGACACTGCCAGTCACGACACAGCCAGTCACGACACTGTCAGTCACGACACAGCCAGTCACGACACTGCCTGTCAGGACACAGCCAGTCACGACACAGCCAGTCACGACACTGCCAGTCACGACACAGCCAGTCACGACACAGCCAGTCACGACACTGCCAGTCACGACACAGCCAGTCACGACACTGTCAGTCACGACACAGCCAGTCACGACACTGTCAGTCACGACACAGCCAGTCACGACACTGCCTGTCAGGACACTGCCAGTCAGGACACTGCCAGTCAGGACACTGCCAGTCAGGACACTGCCAGTTACGACACAAGCAGACACCAGTAAGGTTATCACCAGCAGCAATACTAGCGGTAGCAGTAACGTAATTAGTTGTAACAATATCATTACTAGTAATGCTATTAGTTGTGTGAAAATCCCTTGGAGTTCGGAGGGGATTCGAACCCGCGACCAAAGAGAACCGCGTTAGGGTGGTGCAGTGGTTAGCGTCATCCGCTGGGGTTATCTCGTTCATAGGTTCGAGTCCTCTCAGATGTCCAGTTGATTTTCTCATTAATATATGTTAGTATGATTTCTCTGTTGTGGTAAACACGAGAAACACACACACACACACACATACTCACACACACACACACACACACGCACACACACACACACACACACACATACTCACACACGCACACACACACACGAGAAACACAGTGAGAGACGCAATACAACATCACCATCACGTTATCCTACCGTGACGCACCCGTCCTACCGCACGGGTGCGTCACGGTAGGATAGCATAGGATGCCGCTTCACACCATGTGTGAAGCGGCAACAGATGTGTGCTAGTGGACCTCGCGGGGTAACACAGGGTGTCTTACAGGGCAGCTGTGTGACGGTAACGGGACGTGCAAGCAGTGTCTGCGTGACCTCAACATGACCTGGGGTGTCATCCATCGCTGCGTGTTCAACTCAAGTGAGTGTTGTCTTCCACACGTTGACCGACACACAGGTGGCTCCATCTTCCTCACCTTGGCTCCGTATTACTAATATAATGCAGCAGAAAAAAATATGATCTTACAATATGTATGTGTATATAATTAGTAAATAGTTTATTATTAATTATAATAATATTAATAATAATATATTTATGATAATAAAATATCTATAATAAGAATCTTTATTAGAATAATCTTACTCCCGCATAAATAAATTTAATTTTAACCGATACATATTTGGGTTAATATATTTTAACTTTTTTTTTTTTCCAGCGTGTGGTAATGATACCATCACTTGCATTAATGATGCCTACGGAAATGTAAGTCATTGGTCAATACTACTTACGGAAACTTATGTCAGTGGTCATGACTACTTTACTACTTACGGAAACGCGTCAATTGTCAGTATTACTTACGAAAATGTAAGTCACTGGTCAGTACTACTTACGAAAATGTAAGTCATTCATCAATACTGCTCAGGGAAAGTTAAGTCAGTGGTCAGAACAGCATACTGAAAGGTAAGTCAGTAAAAATTAAGGCTTACGAACTGTTAAGTTAGGTGTCATTTCAGCTAGGACAGACCAGCGAATACATTAGTTATCCCCCTCTAAATATTGTTTACACTAAATCTTATATCCCCGTTTTCGATCGCAGTCGTTAGTTTTTTTTTAGGTGTGAACAGCCTCGTTACTGTACATCTATAATGTTGCAGCTTCAAACTGGTGTGAATATGTTATGCATATTAAATGTAGCAAGAATGATGTAACTATTACAATAATGTCTTAAAAGGAGCGGTAACTCCTAAAATTACCTGATCGGTACACTTTTGAGGGGAGACTCTACTAACTCACGCGTCGCGTCATCAATATATCCGGAGCAGCGGGCGTCTGCCATTATTTTGTCAAGTGATGGGCAAATAACCCCATAGCAATGTTATACATTATATGTAAACCGATACATGTAAACCTTAAGGCCCATCACACGTGGTGAGAGTTATTAAGGATGTACTAGAATAGTTTACTAACTAATCAGCAAGTATACATGTTTTGAAGATATGTCATGTTTTTCGTTAACTCTCAGGTTATATGCACCGAGAAGCAGGATACATCGCTCGCTGTATATATATATATATATATATATATATATATATATATATATATATATATATATATATATATATATATATATATCTTCCTAGTTTTTTCTACTTTGGTTTGTGGTTGGATTTATGTTGTTAAGGCTTATCATCTTCAAGTGGGTTACTAAGACCGTGACAATAGTTTACTAATCATCCTGCGAGAATACTTTAATCCTGGACGTATATCCAGGACTAAGGTAAACTGTCAGTGTATATACACCGAAACATTGGTTGCATATATCGGTGTATATATATCCCCTTTATATATCTTTATATAGGGCATATGAACTCTGAGCTGTATACTCTTTTTTTCAGTGTCCGTTCTTTTTTTTCGTTTTATGTATATACTAATTGTATTAATAGACTATTCATTTGTAATATATGAATAGCCTATTTAAGCCTAATAGTTTAAGAGTCAAATTTATATTTCAAAATTGGCTATAGTTCACTAGCTTCACTACAAATAATTACCATGAACATTATTATTTCTTGAGACTTCACAATAATTAAAAACAGGTTGTCTTTATTAGATATAAAACTATTAATCTGTCCTAAAGTTAAGGACAGATTATTTAATCTAAAATATTTATAATAATTAATAGTAACCACATATTATTTAATAAATGAGTATACTAATATATATATATATATATATATATATATATATATATATATATATACATATATGTCGTACTTAGTAGCCAGAACGCACTTCTCAGCCTACTATGCAAGGCCCGATTTGCCTAATAAGCCAAGTTTTCATGAACTAATTGTTTTTCGACGACCTAACCTACCTAACCTAACCTAATCTAACTTTTTCGGCTACCTAACCTAACCTATAAAGATAGGGTTAGGTTAGGTTAGGTAGGGTTGGTTAGGTTCAGTCATATATCTACGTTAATTTTAACTCCAATAAAAAAAATTGACCTCATACATAATGAAATAGGTAGCTTTAACATTTCATGAGAAAAAAATTTGAGAAAATATATTAAATCATGAAAACTTGGCTTATTAGGCAAATCGGGCCTTGCATAGTAGGCTGAGAAGTGCGTTCTGGCTACTAGGTACGACATATATATATATATTAAATTAGACGTTTCATTTTGTTAGTGTAACGTGGGTTTCCACATCCGTAGAGTTGTACGACTGTCAGAAGTGAAAGACAATGTAACTTAAATTTTTATGCTTTGGTTATGAGTATTATTTTTTAATAGCTTATGCTTCCAAAGTATAGAAAATGGCTAGTATATTCCACCAACTTTGCTTTAACTTTTGACTTAGATTAGTGAAAACGTTTTCAAATAACCTTTTGGGCATTTCGCGGTATATATATATATATATATATATATATATATATATATATGCGAACAAGCCTGAATGGTCCCCAGGACTATATGCGACTGAAAACTCACACCCCAGAAGTGACTCGAACCCATACTCCCAGGAGCAACGCAACTGGTAACTACAGGGCGCCTTAATCCGCTTGACCATCACGGCCGGACAAAAGGAAGTGATAGCCAAGGCTATCATATAGTCCTGGGGACCATTCAGGCTTGTTCGCATTTGTGTTCCTCACGTGTGCCCCAAAGAATGAGGTGATTTGGTGAAAAGCTATGCCCAAGATTACCATCCGAGTTGCCGGCAGGGAAGTGGTTCAAATAGCCTTGGCTATCACTTCCTTTTGTCCGGCCGTGATGGTCAAGCGGATTAAGGCGCCCTGTAGTTACCAGTTGCGTTGCTCCTGGGAGTATGGGTTCGAGTCACTTCTGGGGTGTGAGTTTTCAGTCATATATATATATATATATATATATATATATATATATATATATATATATATATATATATATATATATATATTGTGACGGTAAAGTGTTGGAGTGTTGATGTTCGGCAGTCCTCCAATGGCAGGTGTCAATGCCTGGTCACACTTACAAAAAAAAGAGACTGCTTGCCTGTTTGTCTGTGGTAAGGTAATGGGAAGACACGCAAAACACAAAATATAAACAATGAAATTTTAATTACTTTAGAAAACAAAATATGAACAAAGACAATCCCTTGGCTTACGTAAAATTCAAAACAAGTCAACAAACAAAACATCATGAATAATTACTAGATATGAAAATTTACTCTACAATAAAATAATTTTGTAATGCAATAATAATCAGGTGCCGAGAATATTGGCTATAGCTGCTACCTCCCTTAGTATACGACAGCCAGGGCTTAGTATACCAGAGAGAGATGTCAACTTCTAAGAGCACAGGAATATTCTGAGGAGGACGGCTTGAGCTGGCCCAGACGTCGACTCAGGTAGAGGGCGTGAGTGCAGATGCAGGTGTGCTGTTGGCGATACACCTGCCAATCAGGAGCAGGCAGGCGGAGAATGGGTAGTTAGCTCGTTGAAGACGGGCGGCGAGCCGGCGTGACGGGTGTTGCAGGGTACGCTTTGCTTCCTGGTCAAAACGTTTTGTGCTACTGGTGGACGTATCTTGAATGTAGCATCTTGTACTTGTAGAATGACGTGACTGATATAGGGAAGAGCAGGCTCAATCTCTCTTGAAAGAGATTATCGTCACAATATATATATATATATATATATATATATATATATATATATATATATATATATATATATATATATATATATATATATATATATATATATACAGATATATAGAGTGAGAGAGAGAGAGAGAGAGAGAGAGAGAGAGAGAGAGAGAGAGAGAGAGAGAGAGAGAGAGAGAGAGAGAGAGAGAGAGAGAGAGAGAGAGAGAGAGAGAGAGAGAGAGAGAGAGATCATAAAAAATTTCAAGAAGCGTGAGTAATGTTCCTAGCGTTCCTCTCATAACCAAGCTGAGTGGGTAAAAATTACATTACTCGGTTACATTGTTTATGCTGATATAAACAGATTGTTGTGGTAATACTGTCCTACCAGTGGGGCAATATTCCGGCATACAAGTTGAGTGTGTATTACTCCCTTGTCAACTTGAGTGAACCCCGTCAATCATTCTCCTCAGCCACCGGATTTGGATACAATTACGTAAAGTTACGCGTTTTGTTAACTTAGCTGTTTACTGAAGGGCACTGAACAGATTAAACTTGTTTTCGCGTTGGGCGATACACCCATTAACCTCTGGAAAATCATTAGATATCTGTAATTTACTGAACTAACAGTAAGTATACTTTAAATCCTGCACGTACTCCTGGACTGAAGTATACTATTAGTGCTCCTCGCATCGAGTACCAGATTATACCTCCCTGTTTATGTATAATCCCTGTATTATATGTTTAATACACCACACATCCCTTGGTGTATTAAACATGCCACTAAACCATAGATAAATAAAAATATAAAGTGAATAAGGTAAGGCTAAAAATATTTGACATTTATAATAAAACCAATTTGAGAAATTTGCATATTTGTAACAATTCAAATTGTCTGACCTTGTTACAATCTGCTAGTTGTGTGTTGTTCACAATATTATTAGGTTGTGTTCTAACACCCCCCCCCCCCCACAGAACACCGGTTGCTTCCCAGCCGGAAGCTAGTTCATCCATGACGTCACGGCTGCCCTCCACCTGCTGACTAATTAACCATGACGTCACGGCTGCCCTCCACCTGCTGACTAATTAACCATGACGTCACGGCTGCCCTCCACCTGCTGACCAATCAACGACCACCTGACAGGATTCTGTCCACCACTTTACTCCTCATTAATTGGTGTATAGAATCTTAACATTAAAATGAATAAATAGCATACAAATAATACCAAAAAAATACAAAAAAAATATTAATTAAACCGATATGAATATGAAGGTTGAGGCTGATGAAGAGGAAGGAGAGATGAAGCAATAAACAAGAATAATAACAAGAACAATGTGATTAACATATCAATAAAAGAAGCAGTGAGAGTATACTGCAGCAGTGAGAGTATACTGCAGCAGTGAGAGTATACTGCAGCAGTGAGAGTATACTGCAGCAGTGAGAGTATACTGCAGCAGTGACAGTATACTGCAGCAGTGAGAGTATACTGCAGCAGTGAGAGTATACTGCAGCAGTGAGAGTATACTGCAGCAGTGAGAGTATACTGCAGCAGTAACAGTATACTCCAACAGTGACAGCATACTGCAGCAGTGAGAGTATACTGCAGCAATGAGATTATACTGCAGCAGTGATAGTATACTGAAGCAGTAACAGTATACTCCAACAGTGACAGCATACTGCAGCAGTGACAGTATACTGAAGCAGTAACAGTATACTCCAACAGTGACAGCATACTGCAGCAGTAACAGTATACTCCAACAGTGACAGCATACTGTAGCAGTGACAGTATACTGCAGCACTGACAGCATACTGCAGCAGTGACAGCATACTGCAGCAGTGACAGCATTCTGCAGCAGTAACAGTATACTCCAACAGTAACAGCATACTTCAGCAGTAACAGTATACTCCAACAGTGACAGCATACATGCAGCAGTAACAGTATACTCCAACAGTGACAGCATTACTGTAGCAGTGACAGCATACTGCAGCACTGACAGCATACTGCAGCAGTGACAGCATACTGCAGCAGTGACAGCATACTGCAGCACTGACAGCATACTGCAGCAGTGACAGCATACTGCAGCAGTGACAGCATACTGCAGCACTGACAGCATACTCCAACAGTAACAGCATACTGCAGCAGTGACAGCATACTGCAGCACTGACAGCATACTGCAGCAGTGACAGCATACTGCAGCAGTGACAGCATACTGCAGCACTGACAGCATACTCCAACAGTAACAGCATACTGCAGCAGTGACAGCATTCTGCAGCAGTAACAGTATACTCCAACAGTAACAGCATACTGCAGCAGTGACAGCATACTGCAGCATTAAGAACAGCAGCATTCTTCAACAGCACCCAGCATCCTGTAGCAGCAAAGTGAATCTCTCTCATTCGGCGACATTTAAGCCCAACCACTACCCCACAGCTGCTTCATCTGCAATTATTGTGCAGTATGCAATTGTCTGTATTTCATGCATTCGTTAAATAAATTTGCATTTGACAGTGTTTTATTTTTAATAAATCCTTCATAATATTTCCCTGTGATCTTTGCATTGTGACGGTGAATTGTTTGTACCGTCAGTGTAGGTACTGCCCCTGTTTGTGTAACTGACACATTACAGTACTGGTGGTACTGTAATGGTACTGGTGGTACTGTACTACATTTCTACGTCATTCTTGATTACAGCTTGCTTCTATGTTGGAAAGATATAGGTCTCGTATCGTTATCTTGCATCGACTTGATAATACAATAGGACCGCATAATACAGTAAGGCTAGGTACTACAGTTTAACTTGGTAGTACATTTGAACGGGATTTTTTATACAAATTAACAAATTAATTTGTTAAAAATAACAAATTAATTAATGGATGTTGAACATCCATTAATTAAGCTTTTACCTTCAGATGATGTAATAATTATCCTTTTGGGGAGATCCATAGTCTAGTGTAATATGATGACCTAGTGTGATGTGTACATACGCTTTCATACACCCCTTGGTGTGGTTAGGTGTGGTGTACCTAGGGTAGGTAGGTGGAAAATGTGACCCATCCCTGCTCTCAGTAATTGGCATATTTTCGGTATAAAATGTTGTAATTTCATACTGTGAATACGTGCAGAGAGCCAGAAATTGGCTCCAAAATATGGCTCAAGCGTCGAATTTGCGATGTTTGGAATACATTGACAACTACAGGGGTGGGTTTGGGCAAAATGTGACCCATCGCTGCTCTCAGAAATTTGCATATTTTCGGTATAAAAAGTCGTAATTTCAAACTGGCGAATACGTGTAGAGAGCCCGAATTTGGCTCCAAAATATGGCTCAAGCGTCGAATTTTCGATGTTGGGATATTTTGAAAACTGCAGGGAGGGTTTGGGCAAAATGTGATCCATCGCCACTTTCAGTAATTGGTATTTTTTCTGTATAAAAAGTCGTAATTTCAAACTGCGAATACGTGTAGAGAGCCCGAATTTGGCTCCAGAATATTGCTCAAGCGTCGAACTTGGGATGTTTGGGATATTTTGAAAACTGCAGGGAGGATTTGGGCAAAATGTGACTCATTGGCGCGTTCAGTAGTTGGCATATTTTCGGTATAAAAAGTCGTAATTTCAAACTGCGAATACGTGCAGCGAGCCAGAATTTGGCTCCAAAATATGGCTCAAGGGTAGAATTTGGGATGTTTGGGATATTTTGAAAACTGTAGGGGGGTTTGGACAAAATATGACCCATCGTAGCTTTCAGTATTTGGCATATTTTCGGTATAAAAAGTCGTAATTTCAAACTGCGAATACGTGCAAAGTGCCAGAATTTGGCTCCAAAATATGGTTCAAGCGTCGAATTTGGGATGTTTGGAATATTTTGACAACTATAGGGGAGGCTGGGGCAAAATGTGACCCATCGCTGCTCTCAGAAATTTGCATATTTTCGGTATAAAAAAGCGTAATTTCAAACGGCGAATACGTGTAGAGAGCAAGAATATAATATAATTATATTACTTAGATTTCGCTAACCATTTATTAGCCATTTACAAATACATGAATTTCACCTTATAGAAAGAACTAATTCCAAATTGTTTCTTGAAAATGTTTCGTCGAGGATCAGTCCATTGACTGACCCTAGACGGTCAAGCCCATTTTCATTGCAAACACCTAACTGATACTTTCTGACCAAAATATAGTATGATTGAGTTTTTCTTAACACCACAGCTCTTCGTGACGAATTTCTCTCTCTCCTATTCTTGTTAATGCGTTAATTAGAACAATGGTCTCAATGGGAGTATTATGTACGATCAGTATTTTGCAAAGTGCAAAAACCTAATAATATATCAAGAGTAATACTAGAGGAACTGAGATCCTGGACAGAGAAATGGAGTCATATGAGGTAAAGTCACTACAGTGGCTTTACCAGAGTTGAGAACGAGAGAAAAACACGTTCAGGACGCGTGGGCTCCACGACTTTCTCTCACGTTTGTGTCGTGTTAAAAGATTAAACGGTGGGAGACAGCAAAGGTTGAGGTAGTCAGGTGTTAAATATTTGTAAAGTGTTGCCACATGACGTACCTTAGCTGTGGTGATGCAGGTGCTCGCAGTCGCTGCGTTGGTGCAGTCTGGAAATATTAAATGTGTTAGTTAATGTTTACCTTATGTCTCCTTAAGTAAATTAACAGAGGTTATACGGCAGTGAATTAAACAGTTCAAATTCTTAGCAATACTATTATTGTTTTTAATGTTTAAAATTATATTATTAATTAGCATTCTTATAGTGTCACTTAAGTTTCATTTAAGACAGAGCCACTTTTGTATCACGTAAGGTGAGGAACGTGGAACCACCTGTATGTTAGTCAAGGTGAGGAAGATCGTAAGGTGTGAAAGATACTTACTGGACCCTACGCAGCCCTTAATGATTTCCTTTGAAAGTTTCAGGGCTTTGAGGCAGTTCACACAGGTTGTGCTGTTGCCACAAACCTTATCTGTAACACATGGTAAAATAACATAAATATCACCAAATGTTAAACAAAAAAGGCTGTTAATACCACGTGCTTATGTTTGTGTTTGTATTTCACATCGTATATCATGTTGCTGACATTCATATTTTGTTCCTATTTCCGTCAAAAAGCATGTTTCCCGCGTCCTGAGAACTACACTTGCAACAATAAGGTTTACATTCACAACAGAGCTTCCCTAATGCCGGATTATATTTTCTCAAAATTTTCCATAGGATTTAAAAGTTTCGCATCCTAGAGCGATATTTTGTAACTAACCCTCAGTGGATATCATAGCTCTTCCTCGCATTCCTTTAAAACCTCGGATTACATCTGTTTTTGTTCATTTTTTTTAAGTATATCCAATGATCAGTTTTCTGAATTCCTCATGATCTTATTTATATCGATCCAAATTCTTGCTCTCTCTTCTCTGACTTAATACACAGGTCTCTTTAGAAAGATTAGTAATCCTGAATGTAACTTGTAATGTCGCTCAACGGGGAATATCATAGGTTCTAATAACGTGCCAAGTGTGGCTTTAGACCTTCATCTAGTTTTAAGGAGTTTCGAAACTCTCCCTCTCAACTATAATTACATTTTCTATCTCAATATTGACTAATATTTCTATTAAGACAACAAGACCTACTTTCCCTACCATTGCTCGTGATGATGAGATCACATTTTCTGTTAGTGCAGCAACCACCACAACTATTAACACTTACACAACCATTGCTACTGCTACTTTTATGACTAGTGTTGGTACAACTAACGCCACAACCGCTACTAATACTGTTGTTGTTAGTACAGCTAACACTATTACAACATTATTGCCATTATTAATAACATTATTATTAATATTAGTAAATTATTAACACTTCCACTGACAAAGCTGCAGCTGTTAATACTACTTCAGCTGCTCGTTAGTACAGCTAACATAACAATAATTAATACTTATATTTCCACCGCTGCTGCTGCTGTTACGACTAATGTAGCAGTTGTTAGTATAAATAACATCATAACAATTAACACATTAATACATACAAAGGCACGCGCGAATTCAGCGTTCACCGCTGTGACCTCCATGTTCACCACTGTGGCGTTGGGCAAATGCTCATCATGTGACCTCCATGTTCATCACTACAGCCGTCAGGAAGATAACCATTAACACCTTCATTTTGGTGGTTGATGGACGACGGGTTCACGACTCTGTGGGAGATAAGAAGACTTCCTTCCTGGGACTGGTCTCATGGGACTGGTCTCTTGGGACTGGTCTCCTGGGACTGGTCTCCTGTGACTGGTCTCCTGGGACTGGTCTACTGGGACTAGTCTCCTGGGACTGGACTCCTGACATGCTTCATTTATGACATTTAGTTGTCTGGCCAAAGTGTTTAGTTGTTTACCCTAAATATAATTGACTACAATCTTTACAAGAGAACTGTAAACACACACCTGTAACAGTTGTCAGGCATATCATAAGAAATCTTTGCTTAACAGTTCCTCATGACATATCTAATGTATATACTGAACTTCTTCTTTAATATGCTATAAATTCTAGGTCTACCTACCTACCTTGTAATAACAAACTGGTGAATACCTTGACCAGATAATATAAGAACGTTTATAAAGTTGAGGAATGGAGCAGTTTTGTATTGATATCTTTATACAATTAAATGACTTAAGTAAATAAATAGAATGGATTAATAATACATTATTAAACCGTTTAAAATTTTTAATGGATCCTGTAAATAATTAAAATTAAATATATTCAAAATATTTTCATTGTTGTAGGTTCTGACATGTTCGACGGTTCCCAACTTGAACCTGACTCCATTAACTTTAACTCTGTATCTTTTAAAATAACTACTTCCTAAATGAGTCTAAGATATCCAGTCCAAAATTATTCGTCTCTATCCTTTTATCCATTCTTTCGCGAGGAAGAATATCACAAGCTTCGCAAAGTCTACATTTATAATAACATATTAATACAATACTCTCACCCAGAACGGGTAATGGAAGTGCAAATACCCTGTGAGAGAGAGCCAGGACAAGACTGCAGTAAACAGGCAAAGTTACAACTTCTACTGTAATGAACATTTGAAGCAACTTATTAGAAATGCATTGGTTTAAAATTTGTGTATAAGGTGCAGGTAGGTATAAGAGTATCCTATAACCTTCGATTCATAAGGAAATCAAACTTTTTCAACAATGTGATATATGCCTCTTCAGGGACACCTGTCGCCCAAAATACCTGCTGTCCTACACATTCACTCAAGTCACAGAAGCAAATTGTTCTTCTACACATTCACTGAATTCTTAGAATACAATACAGTTTTACTACACATTCGCTACCTCCACTAAGCCTCCAGTTCAGTGTTGTACTCCCCAGTAGTACAGACGTGTGGCTTCGTCGGTTGGTTCACGCCTTGTGGCTGACAGATCAGAAGCGAGGGCTTATATATCCCACTGTCATCCCCCTACCCCAATCACCTCCTTCCTGTTTCACCCTGTAATCATCTGGGCGTGTGGTCCACTTTAATCAGGTTGATAATTTCTATAATATCTCGCCTTTCAGCACATTTCCACGCTATTCTATACGATCTGTTGTGTGAGTATCAGAAAGCCAGGAATATGTCAGCATAGTAGGTACTGTTGTGAGTTGTTATAGCAGATCGTACAGAATAGTGTAGAAATATGCTGAAAGGCGAGGTATTATAGAAATTGCCAATCTAGTATAAAAGTGGATCGCTCGTCCAGATAATTATAGGGGTGACAAGAAGGGGGATACGGGGGGAGGGGGATGATAGATGTATATATAAGCTTTCGCTTTCGATGAGTGAGTTACAAGGCGTGAACCAAAAGACGAAGCCACACTTCTGTACTACTGGTGAGTACAACATTGAGCTGGAGGCTTAGAGGAGGTAGTGAATGTGTAGGAAAATGGTGTTGTATTTTGAGACTTGAGTGAATGTGTAGAATAACAATTTTCTTCTGTGACTTGAGTGAATGTGTAGGACAGCATATATTGTGGGCGACAGGTGTCCCTGAAGAGGCATATATCACATTGTTGAAAAAGTTTGATTTCCTTATGAATCGAAGGTTATAGGATACTCTTATACCTACCTGCACCTTATACATAAATTTTAAAGCAATGCATTTCTAATAAGTTGCTTCAAATGTTCATTACAGTAGAAGTTGTAACTTTGCCTGTTTACTGCAGCCTTGTCCTGGCTGTCTCTCACAGGGTATTTGCACTTCCATTACCCGTTCTGGGTGAGAGTATTGTATTAATATGTTATTATAAATGTAGACTTTGCGAAGCTTGTGATATAGGTAATCTTAGAATCAATTTGGAAATAGTTACTTTAAAAGATACAGAGTTAAGGTAAACGAGGTCAAGTTCAAGTTGGAAACCGTCGGAACATGTCAGAACATTCAACAATGCAAGCATGTTTATTATATATAATTTTAATTATTTACAGGATCCATTAATAATTTAGAACGGATTAATAATGATTATTAATCCATTCAATTTATTGACGTAAGTCCTTTAATTGAATAAAATAGCATTACAAAAATACTCCATCCCTCAACATTATAAACGTTCTTATATTATCTGGTCAAGGTGTTCACCAGTTTGTTATTACAAGGTAGGTAGGTAGACCTAGAATTTAAAGCATATTAAACAAGAAGTTCTGTATATACATTAGAAATGTCAGAGGAACTGTTAAGCAAAGATTTCTTATGAAATTCCTGACACCTGTTACAGGTGTGTGTTTACAGTTCTCTTGTAAAGATTGTAGTCAATTATATTTAGGGTAAACAACTAAACACTTTGGCCAGACAACTAAAAGTAAAAAATGAAGAATGTCAGGAGACCAGTCCCAGGAGACCAGTCCCAGTAGACCAGTCCAAGGAGACCAGTCCCAGGAGACCAGTCCCAGTAGACCAGTCCCAGGAGACCAATCCCCAGGAGACCAGTCCCAGGAGACCAGTCCCAGGAGACCAGTCCCAGGAGACCAGTCCCAGGAGACCAGTCCCAGGAGACCAGTCCCAGAAGACCAGTCCCAGAAGCCATAAGCAGAAAGGAAGTCTTCTTATCTCCCACAGAGTCGTGAACCCGTCGTCCATCAACCACCAAAATGAAGGTGTTAATGGTTATCTTCCTGACGGCTGTAGTGATGAACATGGAGGTCACATGATGAGCATTTGCCCAACGCCACAGTGGTGAACATGGAGGTCACAGCGGTGAACGCTGAATTCGCGCGTGCCTTTGTATGTATTAATGTGTTAATTGTTATGATGTTATTTATACTAACAACTGCTACATTAGTCGTAACAGCAGCAGCAGCGGTGGAAATATAAGTATTAATTATTGTTATGTTAGCTGTACTAACGAGCAGCTGAAGTAGTATTAACAGCTGCAGCTTTGTCAGTGGAAGTGTTAATAATTTACTAATATTAATAATAATGTTATTAATAATGGCAATAATGTTGTAATAGTGTTAGCTGTACTAACAACAACAGTATTAGTAGCGGTTGTGGCGTTAGTTGTACCAACACTAGTCATAACAGTAGCAGTAGCAATGGTTGTGTAAGTGTTAATAGTTGTGGTGGTTCCTGCACTGACAGAAAATGTGATCTCATCATCACGAGCAATGGTAGGGAAAGTAGGTCTTGTTGTCTTAATAGCAATATTAGTCAATATTGAGATAGAAAATGTAATTATAGTTGAGAGGGAGAGTTTCGAAACTCCTTAAAACTAGATGAAGGTCTAAAGCCACACTTGGCACGTTATTAGAACCTATGATATTCGCCGTTGAGCGACATTACAAGTTACATTCAGGATTTTTAATCTTTATAATGCGACCTGTGTATTCAGTCAGAGAAGAGAGAGCAAGAATTTGGATCTATATAAATATGATCATGAGGATGTTAGAAAACTGATCGTTGGATATACCAACAATGAAATGAAACAAAAAGTGATATAATCCGAGGTTTTAAAGGAATGCGAGGACGAACTCTGATATCCACTGAGGGTTAGTTACAAAATATCGCTCTACGAGGCGAAATTTATAAATTCATGGAAAAGTTGGAGAAAATATAATCCGGCATTAGGGAAGCCCTGTTGTGAACAGTAAGCCTTATTGTTGCAAGTGAAGTTGTCAGGACGCTGACAAAAAAATCCTGACCCTAAAAAATCCTTTCGAAGGAAATAGGTACAAAATATGAATATCAACATCATGTTACACGATGTGAAATACAAACACAAACATAAGCACGTGGTATTAACACACTATTAACAATTACTGATATTTATGTTATTTTACCATGTGTTACAGATCAGGTTTGTGGCAACAAACCTGATCCTGATCCTGATCCTGAACCTGCACCTGTGTGAACTGCGTCAAAGCCCTGAAGCTTTCAGGGAATGTCATTAAGGGCTGCCTAGGGTCCAGTAAGTATCTTTCACACCTTACGATCTTCCTCACCTTACCTGACATTGAAGTTGCTCCATCTTCTACACCTTGATTGGCACAGTTGTCTAAATCTACCTCACCTTACGTGACACAAAAATGCTTCTGTTTTAAGTGACACTTAAGTATCACTACAATAATGCTACAATTTTAACAATTAAAAACATTAATAGTATTACTAAGAATTTTAACTGTTTAATCCACTACCGTACAACCTCTGTTAATTTACGCAAGCAGACATAAGGGAAACATTTACTAACTTATGCAATATTTCCAGACTGCACCAACGCAGCGACTGCGAGCACCTGCATCACCACAGCTAAGGTACGTCATGTAGCAACACTTTACAAAAAATATTTAACACCTGACTACCTCAACCTTTGTTGTCTCCCACCGTCTAAACTTTTAACACGACATAAACGTGAGAGAAAGTCGTGGAGGCCCACGCATCCTGAACGTGGTTTTTCTCTCGTTCTCAACTCTGGTAAAGCCACAGAAGTGGCTTTATCTCCTGTGAATCACTTTCTCTGGCCAGGATCACAGTTCATATAATATCGCTATTGATATATTATTACGATTTTGTACTTTGTACATTCTTGATCGTTCATAATGCTCCACTTGTGAACATTATTCTAATTAACGCATTAGAAAACATAGGAGAGAGAAAGTCGTCACTTAGAGCTATGGAGCAGAGGAAGGCTCAATTACACCATATTTTAGTTAGAAAATACCGGTTAGGTGTTTGCAATGAAATTGTGACTTGACAGTCAATGGACAGTTAAGGAACAGTTTCAAGAAACGCTTTGGAATTAGACCTTTCCAAAAAGTCAAATTCATGTATTTGAATATAGCTAATAAATGGTTAGCAAAATCTAAGTAATATAATTAGGTTATATATATGTTGTGTATTAACATACTATATCTCAACAGAGCAACACATGTTTCACCACTACTGGCTGAGTTGAATGCCTCAACTACGTCCAGTCTGTCCTGCTGACGAACCGGATCACTCTCACTGATGACGACTGACTTCGACACTATCTGTCGGCAACCATATTGGCTAACTATCTGTTGACATGCAGCCTGATTCACCATCTGTTGGCATGCAAGCTGGTCTACTACCTGTTGGCGAGCAGCCTGAACCAACGCCTCGTGCAGCAAAACCCACCATCTGCCCACAAAACTCCTGTCCACCACCTGCTGGCGTGTAACTAACTCTCCACGTTATCAAACACATAAATGACATAAAACAGGTCAAAGAGATAGGTATAAGATAGAACAAATGTTAATAAATAAAATAAAATAAAATAAAAAGATCTCCTAGCCGCACAACCTTCAAAAGCAGCACAAAATTCTTTCTTCAACTGGCAGTCATTTAACGTATCATCTCCGCTCCAGCCCAGCGGCCGGAAGATATCTTTATTTTCACTCCGTTAAAATTTTGTCACTTACAGGTTTCAAATAAATTTGTATGTAGTAGACACTGTTTTTATACAGCCTGATGTATTGACATTATTGATGTAAGCTGACTCATCCTACATTAATATAGAACTTATGGGTTGTCCACATTGCCCAAGTCCTACATTCTCTCATGTTATAAACGGGAACTTCATCATTCAATATTAATAAAGTCCTCTAACAACAATAATTTAAAACCTCATAGATTGAAAATTTTAAACGTTGGAAATCACGAAACTTTTAAACGTGAAGCTGACTAGATAATAGTCGAGTCGGCTAGAAGGAGGTTGCTAGATATACAAATGTTAGATCAAGAGGACAGACTGTTGACCAGACAACACACTAGAAGTTGAAGGGACGACGACGTTTCGGTCCGTCCTGGACCATTCTCAAGTCGATTGTGCCTGGGGACAACACACAATCGACTTGAGAATGGTCCAGGACGGACCGAAACGTCGTCGTCCCTTCACCTTCTAGTGTGTGGTCTGGTCAACATACTTCAGCCACGTTATTGTGACTCATCGACTGCAAGAGGACATACTCATGGAACTTCTCTTCATACAAAGTGTTAAGAGGACAAATGAAGGAGACTTGATTACATCATAGAAAATTCCTACAGACAGGTAGCAACGGAACGTAAGGTCGCTTGTTTGATATTATGTGCGTAAAGCCACATCTATAATGTGACATGCGGGAGGTCAGATAATTAAGGTCCCATGCGTGAGGTCACATGTGAAAGGTCACGGTTTGGACATGAATGGTATTTCATGGAAGGTCACAGGCACTAACACCATCCAAAGTTGTCTGTAGTAGATATGCTTATGTACCCAGTGTGTGTCCGTGTGTGTGTACTCACCTAGTTGTGTTTGCAGGGGTTTGAGCTCTGGCTCTTTGGTCCCGCCTCTCAACCGTCAATCAACAGGTGTACAGATTCCTGAGCCTATTGGGCTCTATCATATCTACACTTGAAACTGTGTATGGTGTCAGCCTCCACCACATCACCTCCTAATGCATTCCATTTGTCTACCACTCTGACACTAAAAAAGTTCTTTCTAATATATCTGTGGCTCATATGGGCACTCAGTTTCCACCTGTGTCCCCTAGTGCGTGTGCCCCTTGTGTTAAATAGCCTGTCTTTATCTACCTTATCAATTCCCTTGAGAATCTTGAATGTGGTGATCATGTCCCCCCTAACTCTTCTGTCTTCCAGCGAAGTGAGGTTTAATTCCCGTAGTGTCTCCTCGTAGCTCATACCTCTCAGCTCGGGTACTAGTCTGGTGGCAAATCTTTGAACCTTTAGTCTTATCCTTGACTAGATATGGACTCCATGCTGGGGCTGCATACTCCAGGATTGGCCTGACATATGTTGTATACAAAGTTCTGAATGATTCTTTACACAAGTTTCTGAATGCTGTTCGTATGTTGGCCAGCCTGGCATATGCCGCTGATGTTATCCTCTTGATATGGGCTGCAGGAAACAGGTCTGGCGTGATATCATCTCCCAAGTCTTTTTCTTTCTCTGACTCCTGAAGAATTTCCTCTCCCAGATGATACCTTGTATTTGGCCTCCTGCTCCCTACACCTATCTTCATTACATTACATTTGGCTGGGTTAAACTCTAACAACCATTTGTTCGACCATTCCTTCAGTTTGTCTAGGTCTTCTTGAAGCCTCAAACAGTCCTCTTCTGTCTTAATCCTTCTCATAATTTTGGCATCGTCCACAAACATTGAGAGAAATGAATCTATACCCTTCGGGAGATCATTTACAAATATCAGAAACAAGATAGGACCGAGTACAGAGCCCTGTGGGACTCCACTGGTGACTTCACGCCAATCGGAGGTCTCACCCCTCACCGTAACTCTCTGCTTCCTATTGCTTAGGTACTCCCTTATCCAGTAGAGCACCTTACCAGCTACACCTGGCTGTCTCTCCAGCTTATGTACCAGCCTCTTATGCGGTACTGTGTCAAAGGCTTTCCTACAATCCAAGAAAATGCAGTCCGCCCAGCCCTCTCTTTCTTGCTTAATCTTTGTCACCTGATCGTAGAATTCTATCAAGCCTGTAAGGCAAGATTTACTCTCCCTGAACCCATGTTGGCGATTTGTCACGAAGTCCCTTCTCTCCAGATGTGTTACCAGGCTTTTTCTCACGATCTTCTCCATCACCTTGCATGGTATACAAGTCAAGAACACTGGCCTGTAGTTCAGTGCCTCTTGCCTGTCGCCCTTTTTGTATATTGGGACCACATTCGCCGTCTTCCATATTTCTGGTAGGTCTCCCGTCTCCAGTGACTTACTATACACTATGGAGAGTGGCAAGCAAAGTGCCTCTGCACACTCTTTCAGTATCCATGGTGAGATCCCATCTGGACCAACAGCCTTTCTAACATCCAGATCCAGCAGGTGTCTCTTGACCTCCTCTCTCGTAATTTCGAACTCTTCCAAGGCCGCCTGGTTTACCTCCCTTTCTCCTAGCACAGTGACCTCACCTTGTTCTATTGTGAAGACCTCCTGGAACCTCTTCTTGAGGTTATCTTGAGATGATTTCGGGGCTTTAGTGTCCCCGCGGCCCGGTCCTAGACCAGGCATCCACCCCCAGGAAGCAGCCCGTGACAGCTGACTAACACCCAGGTACCTATTTTACTGCTAGGTAACAGGGGCATAGGGTGAAAGAAACTCTGCCCAATGTTTCTCGCCGGCGCCTGGGATCGAACCCAGGACCACAGGATTACAAGTCCAGCGTGCTGTCCGCTCGGCCGACCGGCTCCCTCTAACTCTTGTTGAGTTCTTCACACA